>NC_142515.1:16925833-17082777 GCF_057876585.1 Rhinolophus sinicus
TAAAAGCCACCAAATAACATGTGACCACCGGAAATCCCCCACCTGCATTTGTATTTGGGCAGCAATGACTCCCAAGGGCCAAAGGCGTTAAGGGCATGACTGGGATTTCTTCTGAGACTGTGGTGACACTCCTTCCGAGGCTGGCGGTCATTAGATGCTTTGGAGGAACTCAGCACCACTCGATGTTCACCGGCCACTTGAGCCAAATCTAAAATCGTGTTTACCTCTGATGGACTCAATCTGAGCCTTTGATTTGTGGCTATCCTGTTATACTGGAAACTAATACACTGTTTGTCTAGCGTTGATCAGGTTTCTGTGCACATGTATTTTCACAAAGTGCTTCCTTCCCTTCCACAGATCTGAATTAAACCAGATTTTGTAAACTTAAAACAAACAAAAAAACCCCACGAATGAAAAACCAAAAGCTACCAACCAGTAAGACTTTGGAAATAAACACAAAACCCAACACAACAAGCAAATAACAAAGCAAAAAATAAAGTGGGGGTGGTGGTAGAATTTTTCCTACCTGAATCTCACAGGCTATCTGCACATTAAAAATATAATGAAAAGCCTCTTCAACTGTTTCTCCAAGGGCTACGACACCATGATTTCTGAGTACCAGCACCTAAAATAGAACCCCAAAGCAATCACTGTGAATAACTAGCATAGCTCACACTGTTTTCATCAACAGCAACAGCAACAAAAATAGCTCCTTAGATAGAAACTCGACTACATACCTTACAACTTGGCCCCAGAACTTTCTGCAGTTGAATTCTCTCCTCCTGTTCATCAAGTGACCCCTGATAGTCATAATAGGCGACATCTCCCAGGATCAGGGATTCTTGAGAAATCGGAAGGATCCCGCACTTCATGGAGGATACCTGCAGGATTGGGTCCCGGACAAGACAACACATTCAGTTACCAACCACATTTTCATACGCACCCAGTTCTTTAGTCAGGTCAGGAAGTATTGGCCTATTCACCGCATTCACCATTCCAGCCCACCTCCCACTTTAGTTCTTCGCTTCTTCCAGGAAATAAATAAAAAAAAGGACTTAGAGGATACAACTCAGTTTAAATGCTGTGCCAAGTATTACACAAGAAGCTTTGCTCTGAAGAACTCAATGACCCAACTGTTACACTGACTAGTTCAAAAATGCAAATGCTCTCTCTCTAGTTGTTTCCTAGAATGGTAGCATTTGGCTCAGGGGGCCTTTTGCTTTCTGGGTATGCAGAGGATTCATATTTAGAATATGATTTTAAATGGCAGGGCCTGAAAGGATGCACATAGTAGAGTAGCATGCAAGGAAAGCCGTGAAAACAATACACTTCTGAGCCATTGTTGGTTTCGACCCTTCAGGGACTTACAGCGGCTGTTTCAAGGGTATGGATGTGTATTACACACTTAACATCAGGACGTGTTGAATAGATTGCAGCATGGGGGCTGAATCCTGTATGGTCGATTTTCAAGTTAGTACTTCCCTGATCAACCACTTCTCCTATTATATTGACTTTCACCTGGAAAAATCAGAAAGACATATTGAATTGGTACACATGTATCAAAGTTACCTGTGTTCCACAAGCTACACCAGGAGGTTGGCAAACTTTTTTGTCAAAGGCCAGACAGTATATATTTTAGACTTTGGGGGCCTCTGTTACAACTGCTGAACTCTGCCACTCTAGCACAAAAGCAGTCATAAACAACCATAAAAGGACGGGTGAGGCTTTTTTCCCACAAAACTTTATTTACAAAAATAGGTAGTCTGCAACAAAACTTAATATTGAGCAAGAAGCATAGTTTCCAAGAAACTGAGTGACTAAGCTCTTCACCAAAGGTCTGGACGAGCCTGGCACTTACGGCACTGGCCGGGAAATTCCCATTTGCTAACAGTGCAGCCCCAGAACAATGGAGTTCCTGCTGTTCTAGAGACCACGACAGTGGCTAGGACAGTCATGGAAAAATAAAATGCTGGAAGGGCAGACCCTATACTCACACCAACCAAAGTTTGTTTAACTCTATCTATAAAATACACATTGACTCGGGGCGTGTGTGCGTATGTTTTTTAAAAACAAATTCCAGAGTGTACAGAGTAGAAAAAAAATGAAAATATTACCTTCAAAACATGGATAGGCTAAGAGATAAGACCAACCCGTTATTAGTCTCTTCCACTACCCTGTTTTTCTTTCACCCTAAAGCTTTTCTTACAAATCAACATAACTTTCCAAACTCGTTTCTATTCACTAGCAGATGTTTTTCTACCGTACCTTTTATTGTTCCATCCTATACTAAAAGCTGAAAACTGCCAGAAAAGCACAATGATGCACAGAAAATGTAACACAGGAATAAAAAGTATACCAAATTGGAGGCTGTGGCTTCAGAAAAAGACAGGCCTCTGGGAATTATAATAATGTGGTCTTGCTCCTTACTTATTCTTACCTGGGAGAAAGAAAAAAAAAAGGAAGACAATAAGGAATTACTATGAGGTGTTCTTATTTTGCAGTGTAAACATGACTAGGACTATATTTATAATAAACAATTATAAGAGATCTAGAAAAAAAAAAAACAAAGCAGAAATTAAAGGTATGCAACATGAAAATTTTCTTTGAAGTTTTCTTCCCGTCAACCCTCAAGTACTTGCTAACAAATTCTGACATCAGTTTCTCATTGACTGGACTTACCTAAAGTTAAAGTGTTATTTTGGGGCTTCTAAGGTTGTTCAGGGTCAGCTACATTCATGCGAAACAAATGCCAATATTATTCAACCAAATGTGGTTAATGACTATTATCTTCATTTACAACATGGAAATTAAGAGAAAATGGGCAAAAGAAAGAGAACAGAGTCTCTTCGTAGGAAGGACTTAAGGGGGAGACGGAAGGGGAAACAGAAGGAAGGGAGAACGAGAAACGGTAGGAAGACCGCACTTCCCAGTTAGGCTATTTCCATCACACACCATCTTCATACTCTTTTGCTTCCAAATATTGTCTTGCTTCCCAATGTGGCAACGTGAAAACAAGATGATCATGAATGGGAAAATGTATGTCAAAAATAAAGAGGGAGGAAACTTCCCTGACCCACTGTATTTTCCCTGCCCCAATGCTTTTTTTTCAATCTCAATGATGCTCAAACATAATTAACACAGAGAGAGAAAATTCCACCAGAGGGTAACTTCCTGGACAGGCTCTACAACTGCTCTGAATTAAAAGAACAAGACAGACAGTAACTGGAGAAGAGTTGGGGTAGGTGCAGCCTCTCTCTTGGAGGTAAAGTTTAAATCAGGATTAGACTGTGATCCAGCATGCTATGTTTAGAGAATAAAGTCTGAAAACTGGACTTCTGAGTAAAGGTGGGAAGAGTGGAGTTTGCTTTCTACTTGAGATTTAAAAAAAAAAAAAGAAATAGAAAGCCAAAGAACTCACTGAGATATAGGTATTTGCCAGGTGTGCCCATCCAAACAAGTCTGCAAGTCTGTAGAGGCTGGCAAGTTTACAACGAGTGAGTTTTTCTCCTTTTACGTAGGAGGATGTATCTGCTCCGGGTAGGTCATTGATAGGTGTGACCATGCCAAGACCTAAAAGAGGAAAAATTGTGGAGAGAGATTCAGGTCAAGTAATCCTTTACCAGGAAATTAGCTGCCAGGAAGCAGCCTGAGTCTGGGAGTGTCCAGCCTTGTAAATAATGATCTGAAACTTATCAGCCCACACAATGTCTCATTAGCTTATCTTCCTTCAGTGAAATACACTGAGAGTAAAAACACACAGCAGCTATCTTCTTTGCTGTTTCACGTAGTACTTGTTAGGGAGTTAGGCTCACACCACGAGGGGGATAATGGTCACGATCTCATTGGTAGAAGTGTGATTAATACTGAGGTTATTGCTCATTTTATGATGAAAAGATCTCAACAGAAAGGTACTTTTCTAATATCTGTTGACTTTAAGTCAAACAAAAAATATTTAAGATGGAAAAGAATACATTTAAACAGTAGTCTGGCTTCTGCCCTCATCAAACAACAAAAGCTAGTCCTGGTCTCTAATGAGTCAATTGCTACCATGTTTCCCCGAAAATAAGACTGGGTCTTATACTGTATTTCCCCCAAAATAAGACCGGATCTTACGTTAATTTTTGCTCCAAAAGATGCCTTAGGGCGTATTTTCAGGGGATGTCTTATATTTTCATGTACAACAATCTACATTTATTCAAATAATAGTCATGCCATCTTCTTCGGAAACATCGTCACAACATACTAAATACGTCCGTCTGGCTGACGATCCTAACTGGGGCTTGTTTTCAGGGTAGGTCTTATTTTCAGGGAAACACGGTAAACTCAACTTTGACCAAGTTCAACTTTTGCTCAGTATTCAATCTCTCTGACACCATTTACCACCTTTCCTACAATTCTTCTCTATGTCTGTATGATACTCTCCTTAATCTCGTTCCCTTTTCATTTGCTGCTTCTTTCTCCCTCAACAAGTTATCTGCCCTTTCTTTCCCCTAAACTGTGGCTTTTTCCCAAAGCTCAGTCGTCCATTATGTTCTTTTCTCATTTTACTTTTCCCCATGGAAACGTTATATACCCTTAAGTCTCCAAACTGGTATTTCTGCGCGGATGACACCGTGACTGACCAGACCCTCCTGACTGTTCTTCAGCCTGCTGTTTCTAACTGCAACACAACATAAAAATTAAAAGGGTTTAAAAGTGATTTTATCGCCTCTGATTTTTCTTACGTTCTTTATTCTCTCCCTTCTTCTAACACTGATGGCATTGCAGTTCCCGCAGGCTCAAATACTAGGTAACCTTTACCTCTTACCCTTTCCTGTGCCATCATGGGTAACTGATCACTGCGTTCCATCACCCTTTTGTTCACAAAGCCCCTCATTTCCATCCTCAAGTTCAGGCCTCACCTCACATATAACCCTTGCAATCGCCTTCTCATTCTTGTCCTTGCCTATAGTCCCTCTCCTCGTAAATCCAGTCTGCATACATGCATCAGACTGAGTTTCCTAAAGCACCACCTTTAACCTCACTATTCCTTTGCTCAAAGTTTTGCAGGAGCCCCAAACTCGAAAGCCTACAGGGGCCAGGAAATTCGTGTAAATGTGTTGACTGGGCCTGGTGCAGCCTGGAGGCCACTAGAGAGCACAGGCCTGCTTTGAAGGGGCAGCTGCCACTCACCAGTCAGCTGCTACCATAAGAGAATCTGAGTTCAGGGCACTCAGAATGTTTCAAGAGAACGCACAAGTCAACACTCTAATGTGAGATCTTCTCATTCTAAACTGTTACGAACTAACTCAAATAAATAGTTTTAATATGTAAGCCATACAAAATAGTATAATTTCTGATAAAATTTCGAAGTCAACCATTAACCTGCCCTTCCAACTTTAACTTCCACTTTCACAGTACCACATAACTATTCCAGCCAAACTGACTGATTTCTCCTCCCTGACCTCTGAACACTGGGCCATGGCTTTCCTGCGGCCATGCCTTTGTACATCTCAGCCAGCACCCTGGAGCTCCCCTTCCTGCCGTGGTATCTAGGACGCTCCCAGGACAGCTCCTCTTACTTGTCTTCCCTGACTTCTAGCTTTTGAAATTCTCTTTTTACACTCTTTTCTTCTCTGCCTGTACCCTTGTGTATGCTTATCTAACCGACATCCATAACTTTGAATAATCCTTCTCCGTGTTCACCTGCCAAGCCATTCTCTGCAGCTGCAGGACTGCATTTCCAACCGCTGCAGTGTCTCGGCAACTCTGGCATGCCTAAAGGTGAACTTCCTCGTTTCCCCAAGCCAAACTGGATCCCCAACTTTGGAGAGTCCTATTTTTGTCTAATAATACTGTGCAATGTCCCAGTGAATTCTTCACACAGACTCTACAGTGGTCTTTCTACATCTCCTCCTGCTTAAGATGACTTTCCAAAGTTAGAATAAAATCCCAACTTCCAACCCTGGCTGTGCAGCCTCTGCCTATGTTTCTGACCTCACTTTGTTCTGCTTGTCCCCGCAAAAACCATGCTCCAGACCATAAATGTTATTTTTGTTTTTTGAAGAGGCCGCCAAACTCATTCTCACCTTATTCCCGCCTGACACTTGTGCTTGTTCCTTCTACCTTGAATGCTTTCCCTCGATCTTGATATGGACTGCTCCTTCTTGCAATTCAGATTTCAGTTTAAATGTCACCTCCTCAGAGAAGTGCTCTTTGGTCACCCAATCAGTAGTGGTCACCTAGTTACTCCTACCTAAATCACTATATACTAATTCTCTGCACAGCACTTCCTACTTATTATCTGACCGTTTTATTTACTTAGTCTATTTTCTCTCTCCACAAGCAGGCGGAATCTTGTCCGTCTTCTTTATCGCTAAATCTCCTATCCCTAACAGGGTACTTGACACATAACAGATACTCATTATTACAGAAAAAGCAAACCAAACTTGCTCAACCTTAGAATTTTCCTGTTTCTTCTGAAGAGTGAGTGATTTTGGAATTCATCGTTTTTCCCAGGACTGCCCCTCTCCCCCACATCAAACCTGTTGCTTCTCCACTTTTCCTTGGCGATAACTTTCTCATTGATCTCTTCCTTCTTGTACCCACAACCACTGCTTTAGTTCAAGTACTTGCCCCTCACATTGGGACTCTTTCAAAGATTCTGTAACCAGTATATATGTGCCAACACATTTGTCCCATTAGAGTTCTACAAACATCCCTCACCTTGCATGCTCTCACCATCATATATCTTTTTATGTCATTCCTCTATTTGGAAAGTATCAGAAATCATTGAACTTCTACTTACAAATCTTTCACCAAAAAGAAAAAAAAGGAAGAAACAAAGGAAGGAGGAGAAGCAAAATTAAAAAAAAAAAAACAGAATAGGAAAAGAAGATCCCCCGACTCTGACATGAAGCCTCACCCCTTGACTCTGATGTGTCCCTGGCTGACCCCTCTGGCCCCGTGTACCTGCCTGGGTCTGCAGTGAGTTCTGTGCTCATCTCGCTGAGATGCAAAGTGCATGTTCTCAGTGCCTTATGACTATTGGTATCCTTACAGTATGAGGCTCACCGAATTGGTGCTCTCACTAAGAGCTGTTAATGAGCACAACGTGCTAACTCCTCCTTAACACCAACTTCTAACTACTCCATCCTTTACACCTGAGCAGTTCAGGCCTTCCCTTTCCAGAAGTTTTCTGTCTACTTCAGCCATTTATCAATTCCAACTCTGAGTCCATAGCATGATGCCTTGTAAAGGGTCACTAGACAATTTCTTATGAACTGTTCTGTAATTTTTCCTCTATAAAAAAGTTATCTTGTAGTTTTAATGTTTTCTGCATTCACGGTATGTCTCCTCAACTAAAATAAACCGTTATCTAGGGCAGAGACCACACCTTATAACTACCTGTAATCCTCACAAAGTCTAGTAAATACTGATTGATATGAAAAAGTGAGAGATTCTAACACTATGTT
This sequence comes from Rhinolophus sinicus, assembly GCF_057876585.1. Taxonomy (NCBI): domain Eukaryota; kingdom Metazoa; phylum Chordata; class Mammalia; order Chiroptera; family Rhinolophidae; genus Rhinolophus; species Rhinolophus sinicus. The sequence goes on from NC_142515.1 coordinate 16,933,288, forward strand.
ACTGTGAGTATTAGACATGTTTTAAACTTGAGGACTGAAGCAGAGCAGAACATGCTGCTAGAGATGTAGTGTTCACAGGAGAGATAAAATGACAATTTTTAAAACTTTCCAAAACTGACATACTGAGGGGAGGTGAAGTAAAGCCAGAGAAAGAATTGGCCATGATGTAATCTGCAATCTGTTGCAATGCTAGTAATCCGGTTGGGTTGTGACCTTTCTTCATCTGTTCTTGAATAAGGCTTTCCAGGTCTTCCCGAAAGGCCTGTAACACACAAAAATGACCACTGAGCAGATACATCTCACTCCAAGCAGAACAGCCCAAACATCACTTGCTATGATACAATCAATCTTTCCCCTGTTCCTTTTTTGAATGGGTTTCACCTATACTATTTTAAAACAAACACGACACACAAAATATTAAAATTAAAACACTAAAAGAAAAAGCAAGAAGCTTGCTTTCAGGGGAGAAAAAAATCATTAGGCATTCTTAATCTCAAAGAAAATTAGCTATTATAACATCTACAATAGACAGGTATATGTATAGTAAAACCAACTTTTAATTGCACCTAGAGCACCAAGTATAGAATGACACAAAATGAGCCTCATCATCGCGGTTAGGAACGGTCCCCACTTGAGTGGAGCACGACTGACTAGCGAGACTCACAGCAAAGTCTTCACTAAGTCGTACTAAACCATGGCCTCCGTTTTATAATTTCCATGTCAGAGCCTTAGTTCCGTAAACTCTGGAAGCGAACCGATGAGAAGAGTTGAGAACTGATTACTCCTTTTCTGCAACACTGTGTTAAAGAAGGAATATTTTTTTCCCCAACTTTGGGTACTGTGTGTATTCCTATTCTGGAGTTCTGCTATATCTTTTTTTTTTTTTTTTTTTTTCCTTTTTTGGGGTGGGTGGGAGGTATGTGTGGCAGAAACAGTGTTTATTTAAATAAAAATCCTGAATATTAAAAGAAAAATCTCTCTTCTAGTAACCCGAGATGCTAATATAATCCATCATTGGAAACCTCTCCCAATCCTTCCCATAAACTGAAATAGCTTGTTTTGTATTTCCATCACACCCAACTAATACTTATTTTATTAAATTCATCATTCGTTCTCTTGCTCGTGTCTATTTTCATTCATTTTAAACATGAAGGCTCTTACAATATAAATCATCTAAACCTTGCTCTTCCATTTGAAATTGGTTACATATGTAGCAGAATGCCCTGCCAGAAATTCAATTCAATTTTTTTCCCACTTCACCTAAGAGGGAGAAGGCAGAAAATTGCTTTGGAATCGCTACTTCCAAGGAGTAGCTCTGAAGAGCCTGGGTCACTGGGGAAATGTTTCTTGGGAGGGTGAATCTCCTCTAAGTCACTGCTGGTAGTCCTTCCTCGTATCAGACCTTTTGGAGTCCTTGCTTAGTTGCAGCCTTGCTTAGGATGGTTGAATAACTCAGAGTTTTTCAGAAAAAAAGGACTTTTTCTTCTTATCTTTTTTCTTTTAAATAATGGCATGGGAGCCCATTGTGGGAAGGGAAATGTGGTTCTGAGGCTATGAGGTGGTAGATATTAGGACCAGTCCTGATGCAATGCTTGTGTTGCTTTTAGAAGCATCTGTGATATGAACAGAAAGAGCTGAGTGCTATTAGCTATAATCTTGGAATCTTAACCATGGAGCAGCCTGAACCACCCTGAGCTTAGCAAAGGAAGGGGACAGGGACATCATCCTTCCTTGACACACCATGGTGGCTGATACAGGTATTTGGGCCAACAGTGAACCTACACCTTCTGTTGGACAGGGCCAAGACTGGTTTCCAATACCAGCACCGTGTGGCAGGGAGGTGCCATGGCAGACTGAACAGACTGTTGTGTGACTCTTTCACATACGGAGACACATGTGACACCACATCTTGGCTATGGAAGCCACTGATGAACTCTTTTGGACTACGTAAGCCACTGAAGTGCTTGGGACAATTCAGGGGAAGGTAGAAATTCCAAGAGGAAGATGCTATCTATACTTTCTACTAATAGCAGGTGGATGCCTGAGTGATTAATTAAAAACATACTAGCTGTGACCATACTTGAATTCTGAGTTCACGGAGTTTTCATACACCGGTTAAACATGGTCTTTCTTTCACAAATTCAAGGCTTGTTAAACGAAAATTGTTGGCATCATTATAAAAATTATAAACATCAAATTCCATTGTCTGTATCTACTTCATTTAAATACATGATTTAAACCAAAGAAACTATCCTTAAAATATCTTCTACAAAGATACATCACATTTACCAGAAAACTCCATTAATACATTTCTATGACCTTGCAAACATAAAATGGTTGTGAGCCGTACATAAGATGGATGGACGCCTTCATACAGATGAGTAACCTGAGCATTTTACCATGTTTAAGGCTAAAAGAAAAGAATCTTCCAGACATACTCATTTATCTTTACATAAACTACAGAAAACTTCTGGATACCTGGCAATAGGCCAATTTGCTCATCTGAAACTTTATCTTCTCTTCAAAACCAAATTCTATTTAAACTTTCGTCAGTTCAAAGCAGCTACAACCAACATTCTTTGAGTAAAAAAAAAAAAATTAAGATACCTACTATCCTACTATGTATATCACTCGTTATTTACATTACACTCGCTCTGAGAAGTAGGCATTATTTATTTTATTGAATGTTGTTCCAGGAAGAACTGAAGACAGAGGCCATTGATTAAAATGATACAAAAAATTTAAATCAAGCTAAAGAGAAACAAGCATAAGGGGGTTACACAGAGCCAGGAAAGAGGTTGCAACACAAAGTGCACGCTATCAAATTGTGAGCATTTGCCATAGATGAGTCACATTTTATCTAAGCTCTTTAGCAGTCAACATGAATCAAGACTATCTGCTCAGTATAACTGATTTACAATGGCTTTATGATTAAAATCAACCAGTTACTCAAGAGAATCACAACTATTTATGAAGCTGATGAGAAATTTCTGCTGGGTGGGATGAGAAAATTAAATAAGAAAGGTTGAAAAATTTGTCTAAGGTCACACAGCTATTAAGTAAGTGTCAGAGGCAAACACTCAGGTCAAACGCTTTTTTTCCTTAGTGAAAGTGCTCTTTTCACTACCATTCCGTGTTTCCCTGAAAATAAGACCTAGCCAGGCAATCAGCTCTAATGCGTCTTTTGGAGCAAAAATTAATATATAGACCTGGCCTTATATTATAATTATATTATATCACATCACATCACATCACATTACATTATATTATATTCGGTCTTATAGTAAAATAAATAAAATAAGACCTGCTCTTATATTAATTTTTGCTCTAAAAGATGCAATAGAGCTGATGGTCCACCTGGTGAGTATTTTCAGGGAGACACGGTATATCCCACAACATGGTGAGGACCATCCTAAAGCTCTGGGATGATCCGTGGTGTCACAGGGGAACGTATAAGCCCTTCTGAAACCAGTTAAGAGACAAATAATGACTTTCTCCTTTCAGGGTAGTGAATAGCTTCTACAAAGTATAAGAGAAAAATTTCAAAGTAAATGAAATTCCCCAGCCTTTTTATATAGTTGACAGTGCTTAAACAGATAAGAATTCTTCTATTCCAAAAGAGTTAATATTTTTGATCATGAATATTTATAACTCATTTAATTTTTCATGATTTGAAATATTGTTCAATTACCTAAGTCATAAGTTAGTGTAAAAATTACTAATGATATAAAATTGTTTCAGCTGGTTTTTAAAGTTTATCAATAAACTTTCATGAAAATATTAAAAGAATAAAAATTTTACTTATCTTTATGATAATCATATTCCTACTCCTACTAAAATCTAATGTTAATAGAATAATGCTTTATAGTTGATTCATTTGAATCTCACGACAAAGTCCTGATCGAGACAATGATTTGCTCAAGGCTGCACAGATAATATGTAAATGGAACAAAGATCTGGACTCTCAGCTGGGCATGGGATCTTTTCCTAATTTTATCGAAGATGAGTTATATCACTGAGACCAAATACAACTAATAAGGCAGCAGGCATGCTGTGATCAGATACACTGAGTAAATCTCTTGGGCTTGCTTAGAACATTAGGTTGTAATGATAAAGTAAAAAAAATGATATAGTAGCAGACTATGATGATCCCGGAGTACCAAACTACTTGCCCTCTCACAAATAGGAATTCTCCCATTAACGCAGAATGAGAAACTAACTTAGAAACAGGCCAACAAGGTCATGTGCTGGGCTTCGGAGCTCAGATTAAGCCAACATTGCCCTAGAGTACCTACTAGAGAAGAGTTGAGTTAAAAGATCAAGCAACATATACACAAAACCACGGCCTACGCGATGGCTTCCGTCTCAGATACAGAAGAGTGGACAGGAGGAAGCAGTGGGAGTTGTTACACCTTGAATACATGAATGTGAATAAGCCAGAGTGCCATCAGGGTGATAGATTCTCTGAGACCTTCAAACTCTGAAATGCAGTCTAAGGAATTATGATTATAATCTTCAAAGCATTGCCACAAAAGCATCAAATGTTTTAAATTAGCAATGTTGTATATAACTTTATGTATACAATTTCCACAATAGTTAGTTGCCTCCTATACACTAGGTATCGTATACTACATGCTTTTATGTTATTTCATTTAATTGTTACAACAACCGCATAAGGTCCATTTTACCAACATGGAAGCTGAAGATCCAGTTAAGTGAGTTTCTCAGTGTCACACAGCTAATAAGTGGTGGTGAACCGAGGCGCAAAACAAGCATTGTGTGCATGTATACATGTATGTATAAAACTTATATAAACACTGAAAAGTGGAAACGAGAAAATGGGCTGACCCCTAACTTAGGCCAAAATAGTCTGGTACTCCAGGGTTTCTATAATCTGTTATGTAATTTTCTGGCTGTACATACCATTACTATCTTTGGCTCTGCTTTAATCAATGAAGTTTGCTCAGCATTGTCTGATCACAACTTGTACTTTTCTATCCTTGCTTACTGTATTTCTTTTTAAATTAAAGTTTATTGGGGTGACAACTGTTAGGTAAGTTACATAGATTTCAGGTGTACAATTCTATGTTACATCACCTATATATCACATTGTGTTCACCACTCCAGAGTCAGTTCTCTTTCCATCATCATATATTGGAGCTTACTGTATTTCATCAAATGGAAATGCTGGCTTCCACTGTTCCTCTACCTAATCGATTACCCTTTATTCAACATTCATCTTAAATGTCACCTTCTCCTTGAAGCCTCTCCTTTAATCACTCGTTAGGGAAGATCTCCCTATTTCTTCTCTTTTCACCCCACTCTGAATTCTTTTAACATTTGCCTGTACTGCACTTAGATGACAATCATATGATTGTCATTTATTTTTTCTACTCTACCGTATCATAATATCTGATGCCTGGGACTGTCTTTCACATTTCTACAGGCTCCCTCAATGTCTAGTTCAGTGCTCAGCTAATAAAATCGTAGGTTAGTTTTTTTTGTTTTTATTTTCCTAGATATAAGGAAAGTAAAGACTCTGATCTCAATCTTGACTGAGTTAATGATAGCAAAGATCCATTTCATAGGTTGTTAGCATGGAACCTGAAGCTCTAGAAAACAGTCTTATCAGTCTATCACTTGAGTAAGAAATTCCTCTTGGGTAATTAGGCCTGTCCATCATCTGGGACGGGATTTTTCTCATCAAGATGGGAAAAATTCATGTTGCTTTGTTTTTTTTTAAGTAAATCTTCATTGAGTATCATAAATTTTTAAAAAGTCATTTAATCCTTCAATTCAAACAAAACTGTATTTGAAAACTTGGTTTGTCCCCAGATCATTATAGTTTGGATGCTCTCCCATCAAATACATGTCTAAAAAAGTATGATAAAAAAATCACCAGGTAAAAACCAAAATGTTTACATTAGAGATAGGATACGTTAACAGCCTTATCTGAATCTCACACCTTTTTATTTTAACATCTCCTGTCAGTGAGGAGGGAGTGATCCTGTGAATTTTGAATTCATAAGGTATGAACAAAAATAAACTTGTAAAAACATGAAAGATTCAGAGATTTGAGATTCACGTGGGGTAAGATTCATGTGGGGTACTTTTAAGTAATACATATTCATTTATACTATAAACCAAAAGTAGAATTAACTTGAAATATCCGACCTTAAGGCTTTTGCATCTAAGATCAGAACTTTCAGGAGAAAGTAGCAACAGATGAAAGGTATTTTAAGTCACAGAAAAGAGGACCAATTTGATAAAAAGAAACTGACCTGATGCAATTATTCCAGTTACGGCTTAAAAAAAAGGGGAGGGGGGGGCCTGATGGATAAGTAATATCTAACTCATGGAAATCAGATAATAGAACACTGATGAATATCAGAAGTGGATTTTAAATACCCACATTGGACACTCTACCTCACTATAATTACTAGAGAGAAAAATTGGAGCAAAAAGAAAAAAGATGACAGATTTGCTGCTCCCAAGACATCCTGCGATTGTTACTAGATCTCTCATAACAAACTTACTTAGAAATTCTCCATTAAGAAATGTATTCGTTTGGAAATAGATTACCACTGGTCCTGTGAAAGGAGAAAAAACAAAAAAAACCAATTTTTCTCCTGGATGGTCTTTCTCCTGTATCTAAGTCTTAACCAATATGAAGCTAACGGTTAGACTATCTTTTCTTGAAGCTCGTATATAATATAAATGCAAACAGTTAATAAAGAATACTCGCATCTTAAACTTCCAAAGTGCCCAGATAAATCATGGCGATTTTAACCAACTATTCTAATTAAGGCACCCTGTTAACATTTTAGGCCTTAGTTATAGTGATATCCTAAAATGTATATGGCTTTGAAGTTTCTCCTGTCTTCAAAATAAGCTTGTAGCATTACATACTGCCCTGATATTACAAAATGTTAGTGTGTCATGTGCCTGAACTATCACCCCCTACAATCTTGTCCTGTCTCATGGTAGCATCGCATACTTCTATCAATCAGTCTAAATTGCTTCCTGTAAGTGGTAAGGCTTAGGAACTTTCATGCTTTTTCTGAAACCCACCAACTGTTTTCCATGTTAAGCAGCCAAATTCTGTAGGAGCTTGTGGGACAACAATCAAGTGTTTAATGACTCAAAGCCCACCCAGTTATTATTCATATATCCATTCATCCACGTATTCAGAATTTACTAAATATCTACTATATACAATATATTGTTAGCTTTTCAACTAATTCATGTTTGTAAGAAACAAATTTGTAAGCCTTCTATTTAAAATTGTGTGCTCATTTGGGAAGAAAGGAAATCAGGAGAGAAACTAATAAAAACAAAGTATAATACTTTTTGTTATTAAGCACTTACTAAGTGCCAGGAACCTATTATATATCGAATCCCATTTAATCCTCAAAAAAAGGAGTACTGACGTGCTTCTTTAACTTTGATGAGGCATCATTTAAATCCAGTGATCTGCTGTGAACACTTCAGTCTCCAACAAGGAGATAAACGACAATCTAGGGTCTCCACAGACAAATACATGAGGAGTATTACTGGTCAAAGCAAACTTGTAGATTCTCCCTTACTGCACTAACAAAATCTCTAGCTAAACCAGTTTCTTCATCAGCACTTAATTTCTAAGACAAGTACTTTCTTAAATAAAACAAAGTTATGACAAAAGGCCAGGAAATTCCTAGAAAGAAGTAATACTTGAAGTCAGAATGAGACAAATTCTATGTTCTCGTATTTTCTCAGTTCAAGACAATAAGGTGCTGTATTTGTCATTCAAATTTACAGACACCAAAATGTCCTGTGACTGGAACCTCTTCTTGAGTTGGACTGAATTAACTTGAACAACACAATTTGAAGATGAATGAAACAATAATATATGAGTGGAATTATTTCACTGTTATTGAACGCTTTAAGTGGTACAGCTTAGTGATTAAGGGTGTGAGCTTTAGAGTTTAAATTCAGACCTCACCATTTAACTAAACTTGTAAAACTTAAGCAAGTTATTTAATGTCCCTAAGTTTCAGTTTATTCACCTGTAAATTACGGATATTAATACTCCTTTTTTTTTGAGGATTAAATGGGATTCGATACATAATAGGTGCCCGGCACATAGTAAGTGCTTGATAAAAAAAAGTAGTATACTTTGTTTTTATTAGTTTCTCCGATTTCCTTTCTTCCCAAATGAACTCACAATTTTAAATAGAAGGCTTACAAATTTGTTTCTTACAAACATGAATTAGTAGTATCTTTGATTTTGATCTTTAGTGGTTATGAGTTTTGTCTAACAGAGTAAACTTCAATATTCATAGGAGACCCACAGATAGTTTAAGATAGTTATACTGCCATACTGACAGAAACACTGCAAGGTTGGGCTTAATGAAACAAACACAGTACAAAAAGAAAAGAGAGCTTTGAACTCAAAACTTCTATAAGAGGCAGGCTGAGAAAAACATGCAGTTGCAAAAACATAGGCTCCTTTCCAAGGAAAAGAAATTCAGAGGATGGAACCAAAAGCTCTGAGGGCTGAGCCAAGAGCTAGGGAGATTCACCACTATTAAGTAGAAAGACTGGGTCTTCATCAGGGGACCTTCCAAAGATTTGCTGAGATGGATTTCGGAATTGCTATGGATGAGTCACTCCTTTGTAACCCAGTTTTCCCCTATTTTGAACAGGAATGTTGTAGCAGTTTTCTTTGCCTGCCACCCCCCACCCCCCATTGCAGGTGTGTGTGTGGGGCACAGACTTGTCTCTAGTTTTCAGGTCAGTAGATTGAGAGGAGCTGTACTTAAGGAATTATACCTGAGGAGAATCGTCTGCACCTGGACTGGATTTGATGAGATTCTGGATTCAGGCTAATGTACTGGAATGAGACTTTCGCAGGGCTATTAGGAGAGGATGAGAGTATTTTTGCAGGTGTGAGGAAGGTAAAATAAATTGTGGCAGACTGTAGTGCTTTTAAAATAAATTGTGATCAGAGAGTGAACAATCCACCTTCAGAAGGTGGAGCTTAATTTCTCTCCTTTTGAAGAGGAGCTGAACTTAGTGACTCATTAGTAACAGACAAATATGGTAGGAAAGATGGTATTTAATGTCTAAGATTAGGTCTTAAAAGGCACTGCAGGTTCCTCTTTGCTCTCTCTTAGAAACTTACTCTGGGGGAGAACACTCAAATAGCCTCAGGTAAAGGTCCACGTGGCAAGGAACTGTGTGGCCTTCTGCTACCCATGTAAGTGACCCGTTTAAAGAATGGAAACCTCTAGGCCAGTCAAGCCTTCAGGTGACAGCAGCCCTGGCTGACTGATGTCTTGATTGTAAGTGCATGACAGACCTTGAGCCAGAACCACTCAGCTAAACTGCAACTAAATTCCAAGGCACAGAAACAATGAGACAATTAAAGCTTGTTGTGTCAAGTTGCTAAGTTTTGGGGTAATTTGTTATTTAGCAATAGGTAACGAATACAGGCTACTATGTAGCATTTCCTTTGGTGAAAAGAAAATTTATTGTATTAAAAGAAATTTGAAAACCACTGACCTAAAACATGGCAGGTAGACAAAATTTATATACTTTAACAAACTAGATTTTAAATTCACGAGCAAAGATCTAGGGGGAAAAATGATCAATCTATAATTCTTTAAACCTTCTTTGTTTCTATCTGGGCTGAAAATTATCACTCTTGCTGTATGAATATGGAAATGACAACCTATATATCTGCCCTTTCCCATTATTTCATTAAGTTCCCCAAGGTATAAGCAAAATTTGTATTTTTAAGCCGATTTACAAATGAAAATACATACATATTAAAAAATTATATAACCTACTGAAAGTATGCTACCTTTAATTTAATGGGTAAATTATAAAATGAAAACCCTGGCATGGAAATGTAGTTTAGTACCTTTTCCTTTTAAACTTTACAGTTAGAATTGAATGGTTCTCTTTGGAGCACTTCCCAAGGAAATCTCCATGTTTCATAACCCTGAAAAAAATCTGAACTTCATCCCATTCTTTCAGTTGCTTTATACTGTCTGTTACTATAATCATTTGGCTAATAAGTTACTTCTTAAAAACGGTTTCTTTAGAAGAGGAAATAAGTTTGTTATGATCCAAATAATTAACATGCCCTTTAAGTATTTATAAATACAGAAACTCAGGTTTCCATAAAAGAAGGTATTGAACATTTACTCCCTCATGTTGAATTCTCTGGTTAGTCGCCTTTGAATTTAAGCTATACTTAAATTCCTCAAAGCTTGCGTTGCTTTTATAACCTGTACTTGCTGTTATCGAGGCCACTGGTGTAGGAGAATTACTCAGAGTGGAATTCCCCTTTGGCTTTGGACTCAACTTCTGTGATTAAATTCACAAGGGCACAACAAAAATGATTTACCAGGGCCTCCTCAGGCACTTCTAGGCCTCGATGCTTATTTTAGTCCCGAAGTTGGAAACCTTATATGACCTTAACCTGGGCATCATGTGTCTGTGTGTGCGGAACTCTGCCTTAAAGGGCCCATGACTTTTATTATGCATAAAGCTAGAAATTCATTTTGCATCTTAAATCAAGCTCTTCTCTCGTTTTCCATCACTTATACATAAGCTTTGCAATTCCACTAAGGGTAAGAAAACTAATAAATCACTTGAATATGATTTACAAAGTCTGGATATTATTGTGCAGGCTGCTCTGAGTATCAAGGTATCCAAAAGAAAAAGAAAATATGTGCATGAAATGTACCTAACTCATTCCTTCATTCCTAACACTTCAGTCATGCCTTTCATTTCTTCCCGGATATTCAGTCTGAATCGGGTGTCCTTCGCTCAGGACCATCTTTTGTCTTCCTTTAATGAAGCATTACATTCAGAAATCACACAAAGAAAATTTACACCGCCAAGACAACACTCGTTTGTTACTACAGCTTTGCAAATCAAATATATAAATTAGGTGTTCATTTTGCCTCTGAAAGATTGGGGGTAACTTGTCACTCTTCTCCTCCTCTCCTAACCTAAGAGTTAAGATACCTCCTACTTCATTATATCGAGGCTTCAAAGAACAATTACAGCCTTGTAATTATTTCAACTCACAGGACTTTGCAAGATCTGAGTAACTCGTTTCCTCTGCTCCATCATATTGAAGTCTTGTCGTAGATCAGGAGACATGTTCCTCTCCCTGATGTAGTCTGGGTCATTTTCATTGATGCGGTCAAAATACCTCTCTTTGTGAGGCATGCTGGGAGGAGGAGGAGTAGTGATCACGCCTTGGCTGGCATCTGAACTCATGCTTCAAGCCTGTGAGTCCCCTTATCTGTAACAATAAACACAAAGGAGGAAATTCATGGGAAATTCATTACTAAATTCAAATTTTACATTGGTCAAGCAGAACTTTTTTTTTGCCCTCAGAATAACAGTGGTAATTTTCTTTAAAAAGCGGCTTCTCAATAAATATTAGAACAATTTTTTATTAAGGTAAAAATATCTTAGATTATAACACTAAATTGGAAATGAATATTTTCAGAGCTAATGGAAACTTGTGGTTCAATTATAATAATGTCATCAACTGTTGTTGCATTTTTAAAGGGACGACCAAAATACAGAAAAGTAAAATGCCGAAATTCCGTAATTAGTGAGTACTGTTAGTAGAGCTTCCCTTTTCTCTCTTACTCATGATTATATGTTAGACTAAACTCTGGCCATACTTAATAATCACCTTTTATAGTGAATGTAATTTACTAACATATGAGAGAAACACAGCTTTTAAGTTCTTTAAATGATTCAACAACTTCCCGGGGAAAATGTAGGAATTATTAAGTTGGCTAGACTACCTAACTTTACTTCAAACCTCCAAATAAGAAACACTAAAAAGCTGTTCAGAAAATACATGAACAGCTGATTCACTTAATTATCATGATTTAAGCTGTACATTTGGGCTTTGCTATAGCTGAGCACCTAACCAACTAGATAGGTCAACAGGACAGTCATCTAACATTCCCCGCTCACCCCCGCCTGTGATCTCCGTGTTACACGTTGATGAAATCATCTAGCTCAGTGTTTCGCAAATTGTCTAGTGTGATTCTCTCCAATTCGCTGTGGGCCACTATTTTTGTAAAATACAAAATTATGCATTTAGATATCATGGCATTGCCTAACTGCAAGAAGTTTCTAAACACTTAATATCACAGTCTGCACTTGTCACAGACTGGGAACACACAGTCCAGTCTGCAGACTGGCACTGGATCCTTGAACCAGAGAAGTAGAGTAGCAATGACCTAGCAGAGAGTAACAGTCACTGCCAACTAAAGGAGTACTTTGTTGAACTTTCAGAAGTGAATAAGGCAGTAAGCCTAAATCAAGAGGAAGGAAGACCACTGATTAGTGTCTTCTTTTCTCTAATTCTTTTCAACTGAGTATAGAAAATTCAAAAATGTACAAGGGAAGAGAAAAGGAAATAAAAAAGGAAATTGTAAAAACAGTTTTGCTTAACACTTTTTTTTCTACAGGTGGTGACTTCCATTCAAATGCAACCTGTTTAATATATATGACTGGGTAACAGGAAAACCTTTCTGACTAACTATAGAATGGTATTTTTAAAAGTGATTATTTGTTTGGTGGGAAGAAGCACTTCAGAGTAAGGGGAGTTAAATGTAAAACATCCAAGTATTATTTTTCCATTTATGTAGAAAACTAAGAGAAGTCTCTATGGACCTGCAACTCTGCAGATCTTCACACCTCGAAGTCCCAGCAAAACACTTTTCTAGATAGATCCACGAGGGGAAAGGCTAAGGTCACTTTCATCTTAGAAATCTGCATTCTTGATAAGACCAGAGGCATCTGGTCTGTCTTTTAAACACAGTAACGACCAACGAGGTTACTGAATTTGTCTCTAATAATAGTCTTCTCTGATAGAGTTCATCTCTAAAGCTTCCTTGACCCAATTTAGCCCAAGCAAACTAATTCTAGGACATTAAAATGAGTATGTGATAATGAAATGTGTTCTTCACAGGATAAATTGTCAAGTTTTTTTTTTCTTTTTTATACAACATCCACTACTAATGGAATGACCCTGGCCTCATTATATTCTCCAAGAATTAGGTTTTGCTGTGGGTACTGTTATTAGCTTGGCTTACCAACCTACGGTATTTACCATTATCTTGCTATTATCCAAAAATGTGGTGCACAGAGCACCAACTGTAAGAAACTTTTCTCATATGCAGCTGGGTTATCAGAAGTCTAGAGGTCTAACCAATCTTTGGAACCTAATTTTCTTAGAAGCTGTTTATAACAAGTCCATTTGAACTTCTTTAAACAGTTTACTGCTAGCAGATAGGAGCTTTAAGGAGAATTAAATTCACATATATTAGTAAATGTCATGCTGACTTTAAATGGCCAAATACAGACTAAGTGGGTACTCAATTAACAATTGGGACATCATTTAACAAAGGAATCAATTCTATTTCAGTTTACCACAGTAGGTCACTGGCTTCTTAAGCCATTTTTAAAAAGACAGTCCACAAATATTGCCTTCAGCTGGATATCACCTATTCCTCTATCCCCAAGGCACTATTTAGCTTAATGGAGAATAGAGTTAGATAATAAGCTTGTGTCTAATTGAATTCGCTGATGTTTATAAAATAATCTTATGAAAAACACAGCAAAAAGTAAAGAACTGTGGTGGTAGATTCACTTCATTGTCCCAGTATTGGTTTAAGAAACTGATAAGTGAGACGCTAATAAGTAAAAGCTTACAGTATGAAGAACTCTTGATGAACACATTTTCAGATGAGGAAGATACATCCAACCACCCATTTTAATAATAAAAGAACATACTATATATGTACAACACTTTATTGTTTATAGCATCTCTTACACCTTTCTTACTTTATCTTTGCAACTACACAGTGAGATAGAGGTTGATAATCTAGAGGTTCAGTGGATGAAACATCCTGCCCCAAATCCTACTGCTTGTATCTTAGTCAATATGCAAAGCTACAATTTCTGTCTCCTAGTTCACTTTATAATGACACGTACTATTTCGTATATCATAAAACGTAAGAAGGCTACAAAGTTTAGAGTCTTTCATTCTACATTCTGTCCTGAATATTTAACAACTGGAGCTTATGGAATCTGTCAAAAAATGAGGAAATGACACCAAAAAAAGAGATACAAAATTGGAAATGACTCAAAACATTCTGACCTTTTTAAAACTTCAAAAGTTCATTATTTAACTTAGCTTTTTAATACAAGAAGTTTGAAAGTTTTATGTACTTGGAATAAGAATTAGGAATTTATATAAAGGATATAAAACAAAGAATAGTAACCTGTCATTTAAGTATTCTATACATAGATGCTGAACAATCAGAGTTTTATATAGATTTTAAGCCAATCTTAAGCACAACTGATTATCTGCAATTTCACACACTAAGCACTACCGAGTAAACTGTTATTTCAAGTCTTGAAAAAATTTAGGATCCACAAGATTATTTGAACATAAACAGAATTCAGAAAAATATGGGAGAAGCTTGCAGCATTATTCACAATAGCCAAGATGGAAACAACCCAACTGTCCATTGATGGATGAATGGATTAAAAAATGTGACACACACACACACACACACACACACACACACACACACACCAATATTATTCAACCATAAAACGGAAATCCTGCCATTTTCAACAACTTGGATGGACCGTGAGGGCATTATCTAAGTGAAATAAGTCAGACAAAAAAAAAAACACCTTGTACATGCAATGTTCATAGCTGCACTACTCACAACAGCCAAAAGGTGGAACCAACCCAAATGTCGGTCAACTGATGAATGGATAAACAATAAATGCAGTATGTCCATATAATGGAATATTATTCAGCCATAAAAGGAACGAAGGACTGATACAGCTACAACATGGATGAACCTCAAAAACATTATGCTAAGTAAAGAAGCCAGACACAAAAGGCTATGATTCCATTTACACGACGTATCCAGAATAGGCAAATCCAAGGAGACAGAAAGCAGATTGGTTGTTGCCAGGGGCTGGGGAGAAGGACAAACAGAGATTGGCTGCTTAATGGGTTTCTGTTTGGGCTGAGGAAAAAGTTCTGAATCTAGATAGTGTGATGGCTGCACAGCACTGAAAATATACTTAATGCCACTGAACTGTACATTTTAAAATGGTAAATTTTATGTTATATGTATTTCACCACAATAAGAAAATTAACTCAAAATGGATCACAGACTTAACTGTAAAACTATAAAACTTTTAGAAAAAAAAATAAGAGTAAATCTTCAGGATCTAGGGCCCATACTCCACAAAGGAAAAGTGATATATTGGACTTGACTAAAATTTAAGATGTTTGTCTGCAAACACTTCTTAAGAGGATAAAAAGACAAGCTACAGACCATGAGAAAAAAATTTGCAAACCACATATCCAACAAAGGACTGGTATGTATAATATATAACAAACAACCAAAATTCAACAGTTAAAAAAAAAAAAATCAAACAGTTCAATTAGAATATGGGGAAAAAATATGAACAGACACTTAAGAGGATTATAAATAAACACATATACATGGTAAATTAGCACATAAAAAGATGTTTAGCATCAATAGTCATTAGGGAAATGCAAATTAAAATCACAAGATACCACTACACAAGTAGCAGAATGGCTGAAAAAACAGTGATAGCCCCAAATGCTGGAGAAGATGCCGAGAAACTGGATCCCTTATACATTGCTAATGGGAATGTAAAGTGGTACAGCAACTCTGGCAAGCAGTTTGGCATTTTCTTAAAAACTAAATGTGCAACTACTGTATTAATTACTCAACAATTGAACTCCTGGTCATTTAACCCAGAAGAAGGAAAACATATGTTTTCATAGCAAAACACAAAAATCTATACCCAAATTTTTAGTAGCTTCATTTGTAACCATCAAAGATTGGAAACAATCTAGATGTCCTTCCACAGGTGATTGATTAAACAAACTGTGGTACATTCACATTATGTAATATTGTAAATGCAATGAAAAGGAGTGAATTCTGATACATACAACAGCCTGAATAGGTCTCCACTGAATCACACTGAGTGAAAAAAGCCAATCCCAAAAGGTTACATACAGCATGATTCCATTTATATAATACAGCATGTCCTCAAATAATGTTTCTGTATTATTACTATGGTGATTAGCTGCTCTAGGAACTTAACTTTTGTTTACATCAAGTAGCTTATGGTAAAATTGGTTTCGCTATATGTCATTTCGCTTAAAGTCGCAGAACCTATTCATGATGTTAAGTGAGGACTTGCTGTATTCTTCAAATGACAAAATTATAGAAGTGGGGAACAGGGTAGTGATTGCCAGAGGTTGGGGAAGGACATGCTCAAGAGGGTGGGAGATGTAGAGGAAGGAGAGAGGTGGGTGTGGTTATAAAAGGGCAACACGAGGGATCCTTGTGGTGATCAAACTGTTCTGTATCTTGACTGTGGTGGTGGATACAAGTACACGTGATACAACTGCACAGAACAGGGCGCACGCGCGCGCACACATGAGACTACAAGCAAAACTGAGAAAAACTGAATTACCGAATTAAGACACTGGATTATACCAATATCCTGACTGTGATGTTATAGTATACTATAGTTTTAAAGATGTTACCATAGGGGGAAAGTGAGTGAAGGGTACACAGGATCTCCCTGTATTAATTCCTACAGTTACATGTAAATCTACAATTATGTCCATCAAAATAAAAAGTTTAAGTTTTTAAAAGGCCATTCTATAATAATGGCCTAGTTTCTATTTCACATAAGAATATGATCAACTGCAGCAGGGTAAAGCTTTCAGTTATTTTTAGACATTTTCTTCACCAGAATGTATTTACAGGTCAAAACTAAATTGTACCTGAATAAAAATGCATAGATCCTGTTCACATCTACTGGTCACTGAAAAATATTTCTCATGATGACGGTCTAGAGCAGTTTTGAATCTTAAAGTCTGGTTACATAACAGTTTACTCAAATTAAGGACAGTTAAGCTCTCAGGAGACAAAATAAAATATTGTAAAAAAGCATTGAATGGATGCTGTTGAGATTTCAGTATTAGTCTTTATAAGCCAGCAGACACAGCAAGAGGAAATATAAACTCAGCTGTTGGACTCAATCAAGTCTTTGCATTTCCACCAATGGCTGTGTGACATTAGAATAGCCATGGACTATTCATTCACCAAGTGTCTGAGCATCTACAATGTGTCAAGGTCCTACTATGTGGGGCTACAACAGCAAGTAAGACACAGCTCTTCCTCTGTAAAAAGGCAGTTACATCATACAGGTTTCATGATCAACTGTAAAATAAAAGGACTATTCTCACGAGACCCTTCGGATTTTCTGAGTTCTTATATCGTATGATCCTGCTGGTGTCTGCTGATCTAGTCCCAAAATGAGGCAGATAAAGACCCTTGATATGGGTTAGGATTCATAACAGCTAGTGATTTTCTAACAATAATTAGGTGTTCCTTACTTCAGTGATGGGTTATAGCATTTAAAAACAGCTATCAGTTACTAAACTCTTACTCTGTGCTAACCAAAGGAATTTACATACGTTCGGTCATTTACTGCTCATAATCCTATGAAGTAGGTGTTATCCATTTTACAGGAAGAAATAAAGTCACTGAGAAGTAACTTGTCTCAGGTCAAAGAGCAAGCCAGTGGTGGACCAGCAATTTAAATCTAGTCTATAGATCTCTAAAGCCCAGGATCTTAATCACAACCCAGACCCAGGGGCAGCTAGTAATTTCTTTGAAATGTCAATTCCAGCTATTCAGTACCTCTGATGGGTTGAAAAGGTTTTACACAGGATCGAAAAGGGGGGAAAAAAAAGAAAAAGAAAAAAAGAAAAAAAAAAGTACCAGAATGGCCATAGCTCAGGGGGTCAGGCATCTTTCACTATACTGCCTCACAAGGAGGGATGTTTTAAGGGAAGTAAGTTGTAGCTTCTAGCTCCTCGTAACCCTGAACAACTAAACCTAACATAACTATTTCTGCTCCAGGTGACACGAGAAATAACTCAGTTCCAGGGCTCCTCTTTAAAATTGACCAACACTATTTTTAATACCACACTACTATATACAGTCATGCTTTCTAGAACTTCAGAGCAATATAAACCAGTGCAAACCAGTATGAACTCCATTAGGGGGGAAAAATTAGTCTTTTAACAGTGTTCTTTGAATTGAATCATGAGGAAAACAGATTTTTTTTTTTTTTAAGTAATGTTATAAAACTTGTCAACACTATGGGTTTTCCTCTGGCCATGCAGATTAGAAACAAGATATCAAGCATAAACAAAATTCTAGTTTTAAAAACCTTATCCAAATATTTATGCAGTAACTATTCAACATGTATGTTTAAAGAACATTAAGTTCAAGACAAAAATAGATGAAATACTCTAGAACAGTGGCTTTCAAACCTTTTAAAAATGAAATAAATAATACATTTTATATTGTAATCACATACAAATACATTAGATATAAAACTGAAATAAATTCATGACATGACTTTCCCTTACTATGTTGTACCTTCTGATATTTTCTCTTTTAATCTATTTCACTTTTTAAAAAAATGCTGGTTAAATTGATTCATGATCTACTGAGTTGTGACCCCCAGTTTGAAAAATACTACCCTAGAAACTCTAAGCGATGGTCAGATGGGAAACAGAAAGGAAAAGAGAGAGAAAGGTCGGGGGGGGGGGGGGGGATATGGGAGAGGACAGCGAAATGAACATGTGCTAGAGAGACAGAAAAAAATAGGAAATGACTCCTTGATTTTTTTTTTTTTTTTTTTAAAGAAATGTTTATAGCAGGTTATAGAAATAAGATCCTAGTGATTTGGGGGATCATTAAATTTTCCTCCATTTGGGCACTCAGAAAATGTCATATGTATGACTCCATGTCAGGTTTCTTCATCGTCTTCATTTCTCTTGCCTCTTACCTACTTGCAGTTCAGCTGTCCAGATCTCTCTGCTCCTGTCTGAGGTCCCCACAATGGCAGGGTACTCCCTACGCGGCAGCTGAATCGAATTATTTTACTATGTCACAACTCCTTCCAAATCAATCTGGTTTGTGTTATTTCCAGGCTGGGAATGGTAAAAACAATCTTGTGAAAAGTTACTACTTATAAAAAGTCTTTCCAAACTTAAAGTTCTTGGCAGTTTTAACAGCTTTCTCTAGAATATAAGCAACAAGGGTGGCTGTGCTTTCAAGTACCAGGTCTATTATTCCATATTTAAAACAATAATCAAAGATATGCCAAGACTTCAAAGCAGGATATTTGGTTAAGACAATATAACAGCTTATGTACTGAGTCAGAGTGTTTCTTGTTGAAGGTTACTATAAATTTGTGAAAGTAAAGTTCTAGAGAACAACTTGGACTCTGCACAAACTATGACAAGCCACGTCCTCAAATCGACCCGTGAAATTTTATTCATTTTAAATTCTAAAAGACATGAACTAGTTTCAACTGCTAGCCAAATTTTTATATACAACTAACATGTAATTGATAGATCTACAAAAGTAGATACAAGAAAAATGAAAAAACAAACAAACTGGCATTGAGGAACACTGAGTAATAAAGATGCCACTTTCTAAGTGCCCCAGTGGAAGATTTAATTATCCTATAAAGCACTAGGATCCTGTGCTATAATGGCTATTGATTCTATGAGAGCTGTCTTGGAATATTTCAGACTAGATTCAAGGATCACATTTTACAGATGAGAGGATATACTCAGAGATGTTGAGTGACTTTTCTAAAGCTACAATGCTCAAGTATCAGATATTGCTATAAAATCATAATAATGACACTAATTAGCATTACCATGTCAGTCACAGATTGCTCCATGGTCAAAATTTACTCCTTCAATGAAATACAAGAAAAAAGTAGGCCCATCACACGCAGTTCATGCAGGTATTTTATAAATACCATTGACTGAGACGAACAGGCTTATAAATGAATTTAATGGCATGACTGTCTGCCTGTCAAGCATGCACAGAAAAATAAATAGATGTACGAATGAAGTAGTTGTACAGTCGTGGTTTGCTTGACCTAAATAACTAAGGAACACATTTGCTTTCAGTAACTGGATTTTGAAAGATTAAGAAGTATCCACTCACACATTCCTAATAAGTCAAGGATCTGCCTTTTCACTTAAATTCGTTGAAGGCTTTGAAGCAAAAGTTAAGAGAACATCTAGTCCAAATCTCGTTTTCCAGATTAGACAACTAATGAAACAAGTCTTCCTAAAGAGATACACCCAAGAGGATACGCTTGGCATCATCAGGGGTGATCTAAGTTCTCCTAGTCCAGGGCCCTTTCCATGACACAATATTGCTTTCTCATAATCCGTCACCTTATATATTTGGTCTTCTTTCCATCAGTATTTACCAAACCAGACAAATAAGGTGCATAAGGACAAGGAGTGTTAGGAGACGGGCAGACCAAGAAACTTAGCAAGATAGGCAAGCATGAACGGGATCATAAAATGCCAAGAACATTCCACACAAGTTTGAGTTCCAAACAGAAAGGACCTACCTGCAGGGTAAGGGCTCTTAAACCAGTTCAAGTCCATCTGAAAAACCACCCCACAGGCAATGATCAGGATTTTGAAGTTGTTACTGTCAATCTAAGAGATGCCTACGGTGTCTTCACTAGAGGTTATCAAAACTACATTGATTACACGCTGGGTAACAATAAATTATGTTCAAGTTTACACTTTTACCACTCAAATTAATTTAGCATCATTTTGAAAGAGTTGAGGGCCTTTAACTACTTATAATGAAACAAATCAACCCTCAGAGAAAGACTGTGTTGGCAGCATCCCCACTCCATAGATACAGAAACTGAGGTTTAATAATTTGCCTCAGATAACCAAATGTTCGTCACCAAATAAGGAATTATTCAAGGTTACAGATCTTAATAGGTGTGGAAGATTTGAACAAAAAAGATAAAATGACTCAAAGGACTGTCATTTCCTAGAAGTATTACAATTTTGATTATGGCTTTTCTTTGTGGTGCCTAAAAATATATCACAATATTTGGCACCAAAATAGAAATGACAAATGTTCTTAAAGTAGTAAAATTTAAAAATCTTGTATGGCTATCAAACTGGTTTAAGTGTAGAAACTTAACTCTCTCTGTCCTCTGGCCAGAATATTATGATTGATCCAAATCATTCTTAAATTTCTGAATCTTTTTTTGTTGTTCTTTTAAAATGACTTCTGTTAAGTATATCTTTAAAATAAAAGTATATGTAAATTCTAAACTTCAATTTAAAAGTCTAGGAAACAATGAACCTACAGTTGATTAGTAAAAGATACTGTTAGTCTTAGTTAAAAACCCAATTTAAAGTCAAGGGAGAAATACCAACAATAAGAAAATATACCAGTAACAGTAGAAGAACCTATTACATTACTAAATGTCCTATACTTAATGGAAATTGATAGCTGACTCAGCATCCATTGGGGAAAAAAAAAAAAAAGAAAGAAACAGAAAGCTGTCAATTGGAGGCCATAGCTACGAAAGCATTTTGGTTTCCAACTCTGTTTTATAAATAATGCTGCTAACTAAGATAAACTTTTTTAGCAAACATGAAAATACACCTGTGCTTGTACAACTGGAGCTTTACAGTAGTTAGATGCAATCATAATGTACATTGTTCAAGATGTAAGTGCAGAGCAATAAGTACAAAAACTTCAAGTAGGGGCTTGCTAGGTCAACATTTAGCAGGTGATCCAAAGACTAAAGGCAGTAACTGCTGGACGAAGTGGAGAATACATCTAACCTCTTTCTCACTAAAGTTCCAATAACTGATGAAGAATATTTTACTGCTCAACATTACCTGTTGTAGGGAAAAGTGAGCTAGACTTCTGTATTTGAAGAGTAGGAATTGGGGAGAAGAGAGGCAGTTACTTGCTTAGCTATTGGTAGGAGTGGAAATAACATTCACTGGTAACTTGAAAAACAGATCTTTCATTATAAATGTATTGATTATAATGGCCATGCAAGGGACAGAGTCACAAACTTGAAAACACGTATAAAAGGTTCAGAGGAAGTATATTTTCTCAAGTCCAAACTCAATCATTATCTAGACTTAGCTCAAATTGTTCCCAACATGAATCATGTGGAAAAGCAAATATAAAACCGTTTTTTAAATAAATAAAAATGTAGTCTTGTAAAATGATGAGTAAAACAATCAACCAGAGATGCAATCTCTCAGGTCAAGGAACCCCAAAACAACGGCCTTGGTGCCTTTCCCTCCTTTCTGCAAATTATGATGAAAACTTAGTATATATTCCCTCAGTCATAATTTGTCTTCAATATGGAGTTTTTGGAAATGGCTGGAAAAAAAAAAAAGGAGGAATTTTTATTTTTTATTCCTAAGAGGAAGTTGACAGAGACAAGTGGATTGATTACTCAAATGTGACTCTCGGACATTTAGTTTCTGTTATTAAGTCCCCTGGTATCAGTGAAATTTTAAAAATTGAGATCCAGGAAACTATTCAGAACTTGACAGCTCATGATAAATGAGAGGTTTTAAAAAGTGGAATCACTGGAGATTATGATTTTTAAAGAAAGATTCATTGCTCTCAATTTCTGGACATAACTTAAGCCTTTGGTTCTTTACTATTTGGAACACAGCCCCTTCTGGGCAAAAAGCTTTTTTTTTTTTTTTTTTAAAGAAATATAAACTCTCACATACTTCATGAACTAAAGTCTATTTAATTATTTGTGCAGCACTGAGCTTGAAAATTTAAAGCCCTTGATTTTGACATTTTCTTGAGAACAATGTTTGAGGTCAAATTCACTCTTACCTATTACTGTATATCTACTCTAGAAACCAGGAAACTTTCCAAAGTGAGTATCAGAATACAAGTAATATAGAAAACTTAACTCTCTGAAATTACAATCTGACACCTACTTATTTCTCAAAGATTTTGAACTCAAGAAATTCTAGTCCCTCGGTCTGAAGAAATGCAAATAATCCTACAAAACTCATTATTAAAAATGAGTTGAGGTTTGCAAAATCAAACATTCACCCAAAAAGCTAACCTAGAAAATTGATTTGTGCCTGTGAACAGTACTTCTAATGGACCATCCCTAATGTGGTCATTGTGACCAATGATGGGCATGAGGGAGGCTGGAAGGACACAAAAAACGAGGCAAAGTCCCTTATTTTAAAAATTAGAGGAAAATATGAAAAAAACCCAAAAGTTAAAGAACACAGGGTATGAGTACATCCCAAGAGTTCATTTTGATCTCCTATTTCAGGTATTCCAGCTAAAGATTTTTGGCTTTTATGGCTATAAATTATAAAATACAGCTGCAAAAACCAATCCAAAAGTTGTAAGTAACGCAATACATCGTTACTGCAAAGAAGTCTGATTTGAAGGAGCTCCTACTTTCAGATTCGGCTAGTAAGGAGGATTTTAAGGTCATCAACATCTCATCTGTCCCCCACCTCCCACCCTATGGAAAGTCTAATATTAAGCCATGAAAATACAACTTATTAATAAGCACAGATAGTACCTGAAAATCACTTTCAAAAATAACTTGTCATTTTAGAAATTGGAAAACAGTTTTAAGTGGAAGTCCATGAAGAGAGATAATTATCAATCTCAGAAATCTGTTTTGTAAAAAAATCTACTTTTGTGAAACTAGCTTTTTCAAGTGAATCATCTTTAGATCTAAAGTTCAATAATACGTACAGTACTGGGTTGAGTAGTGTCCCCTAAAATTCATGTCATTACCTCAGTGTGTGATCTTACTTGAAAATAGGGTCTTAATTTACAATCAAATTAAGATGAGGTCATACTGGATTAGAACAGGCCCTAAATCTACTGACTAGTGTCTTTATAAGAGAAAAGTGAGAGAAAGGTGGACACAGAGACACAGAGGAGACACACAGGGGAAAAAGCCATGTGACGATGGAGGCAGAGCTTGAACTGATGCATCTGCAAGCCTAAGCACAGCAAGAACTGCTGACAACTACCAGAAGCTAGCAGTTGGTAGTCCCTGAACTTGGACTTCTGGTCTCAGAAACTGTTGTTTTCAGCCACTCATTTTGAGGTACTTTGTTATGGTAGCCCTAGGAAACTAGTACACATACTGTTCCAATGGAACATACTGTTCCAATGGAATTTCCATCCCAATAATACCTATTTTTAGCAGGCATTTTACCATCATAACAATGTGGATAGCACACCTTTGCTGAATCAAGGTCAGCCCTTTAGAAATAAAAAATCAAAATAGCAACCTGAACATTGGATATATGTAATGGCAATGCAACACAGATGTCTTCACAATGGCATGACTTTTGCACACTACAATGTTAGACTGAGAAATAATGTTTTCATGAAAGTCTGAAGCAAGAAGATATGAATGTTCTTGTTACATCAGATTCTGAATAGAAATTTCTTTGTAAAACTCCATGAAGATTCATGATGAATGCCAAGCACAAATTAAAGGTGTACGGGACTCCGCTGCTTCCATCATAGCTGAAACAATATTAAAGCAGTCCTCAAATTATAAAATATTAGTCTGATGGAATGTCTTTTCATTTAAGCAAAGGTGGATTTAAAAAGCTACTTGCTCAGGTTAGCAAATCTTTTGACATGTGTATTTCTGCCCTTCTCCCCACTTAAGACCCCTAAATCCTAACCTACAGATTCATCTAGAACGGTGTTAGGAATTGTTGCTAAATAGGCTTGTTGATTTGTTTAAGGTCTAGGCTCTGACCTGGTATAAAATAAGATTTAACCTTAAAAAGTAAGCCAAGTTGATATAAATAAATCTTGAAAATGTGTGCATACATTTTGATATTTTATGACAATTAAGTTACATAAGAGAAAATTCTTTTTTGACATGAAGACAGTGAGGAGACTGGAGATTATGGGAAGATGGCGTCAACAACCCAGGTCTCTAATCCATAGCTGGAAACAGAAGTCTTAATACCTGCACGTATTAAGTGAGAAAAAACAGGAAAATCTGAAAGAAGACCTAAAAAGTCTAATGTCAAATTCAGGGAAAAAGGGAAAGCATTTAACTAACCCATCATTTAATTGATGGAGGAAAGTTTATCAAAAACAGAAATGCAGATTTTAAAGGATGAAGACTATCTTTGTAAAGATGACAGAGAAACAAAACTGTAATTCCAATAACAACTCTTCCAAGAAATAAATTGTTATCTAATTAGAACCAAAACAGGAATAGCATCTTTAGAATTTAAAAGTGTTAGAGTTTAATAGAAGATATTATTACATCTAGTCCTACCTTCTCTTTTCTCTATATGAAGAAACAGGTCCCAAAAGAGACTGTGACTTGCCCAAGTCCCTCAATTTATCTTACTCAAGACTTTTCACATTAGTAGCATATGATACATAGAATGTAGATATGATGTCATTATAAGAAACGATTTAAAACATGAACTGCATTTAAAAAATTCCTTTAACTAAAGGTTTGTGCATTGAACTAATTTCAGAAGCTACTGTAAATTAAATGAAATGTTCATTTTTATGTAAAAGAGAAAATTCACCTAATGCCTCAAGCTCAAATTTCTTGATTTTTAAGGGGTTTGTAGATATGCATTCAGTGTTAAAAATACACAGATTTTAAAAATGTGTTTTCATAAGAATTTAGGGCCATTCACACCATTTCCTTTTTTTTTAATTTATTTTTTAAACACACCATTTCTTAATAATGAGAATGCTTCCCTTTCAAACTTTCACAGCAGTAAACTGTATGAGTCAGCTGTTTGTGCCCACTTCACACATGCTGAAGGGTCCACTTAAATTGCTTGCTATAGTTCAAACTCAGGCTGGGAGCAGAATTCTTATTTTTCGGAAGCTCTCAAAGACAAGATTCACAGCTTAGTTCTGCAGTGCTTATTTAGCTGGACTTACATCAAGTACTTTACTGTTAATTAAAAAGCAAGCTTTGCGGTGCTTAGTAACTTAAGTCGCTATCCTGAGTTTGGTAAATATTTTGTGTCTACTTTTGATCTCTACTGTTAAGGACGGGTTCTATACAGTTGTAAAGTGGTTGCAAGTGTTATTTCAAACAACTGACAGGTGGTATGGACACTACAACCCTTGGGGTTCACGGTTACAACTGAGAAGCACAAAACTACCTACTATAATTTACCACAACACCATTTTCTTAGCCCCTCCCTCAAGAGAAAAGAAAAAGCATCCTAGAGGCCTAACTTAAAAAAATACTTCGGAATCAGTCTGGGGGTTTCTACAATTCAGGTCTGAAAACAGGATGAAGAAGACTTCATGTCTATCCCCCGTAGACTTAGAGGGAAATGATGCCTCTCCTCTCCCAAACAAGACATTTCCCTGACTGAGGCTTTGCGAACCTTATTTCTCACACATGTGAACGGTTTTCCCCTCTGATCTTCATCCATCCAAATTTTAATCCATATTTGGAGTTCTTAATTCAAAAGCCATCTCCTTCCATCATGGTTTCCCCAATCTCTTCCAACAGAATTAGCCTCCCCTTAGTGTTCCCAAAGTGCTTTATCACTCTGTGTTGCTTTTAAGTTATTTGAGTATGTCTGTCTGCCCCAGTAACTGGGTCAACATCTTTTTCCTTTCTTTACCATCCACTTAAAGTTACTCAATAGGGGTTATTAAACTGAGTGAGGTGAGTAGGGCTGTTGACTCATAATATCCCATTCTCTATCTGTCTCAGAATAAACTAGGGCAGAGAATCTAGATGACCCTTGAAAACTGGGCTAATCATGGTTTGATCAGAATGGCCAGGTATCCAAGATGGTTGAGGTAGTAAATATTGTGACCTGCATATGACATGTCTTAAGATGACTGAAAAGTAATCACAACAAAGTACGAAGATACAAAAATAGAAATTATAAAACACAAATCTTTCCTTACTGTTGACTTTTGAGACCAGGTACAAATAATGCTACAAAAATGTCATCTTGAAATAATCACAAAAACTACTGACTGACTCAAACAGCAAACACTAAACCACTCGTTAGGTGAAGGGATGAGGTGATAAAAGGCACAGGTCTAGGTCCTGCCCTTAAGGACTTTCCGGTTTAACTGAAGAGAGAACTAAAACACAACAACGTGGAAGATAAGTGACAGTAAAAACCAGTTGATAACAACTACCAAATAAGAGAAAAAAGATTTCCAAGAATTGTCGAGAATTGCTAATAAACAGAATTTTGGAATAAGATAGCAAAGGAAGATTTCAATGAACAGGTAAGGTCTGAAGTTCTTCATGTATCAAATGAGGTGGTTTAATCAGAAACTTCTAGGTTTACCTTCCAGCTCTGAAATTTTATTGTATTCTTATCACATAATTAGACTAGTGACTTGACATTAACACCGACCACCTCTTGAATGAAGTTTTCTTCTTCCTAATCATTATGAATATAAGAGCTTTTAAAAAGCTGTCAGCCCCCAAATAAACAGTATTATCAAATCATTTTAAATATAATATCCAAAACTGAATGTGATATATCTCATAAGAGGGTTTGATATTTCATAAAAGAACTTGAGTTGGAGGCTTTTTTTTCTTTATACCAATTTCTTGCTGTGGCTTCCAAAAGTCAAAACAGACTTTTAAATGGTCATTTTTTCATACCTGAAAGATGTATTTGAAATTATTTAATTTATTCTTGTCTCTCTGTAGACAGGAAGTGAGTAGAGTAAACCTGCAAAAGTTCATCACCACCATTAAAGCACTTTTTTCTTTGTTCTTTTTTAACTCATGGCTTTTATCTCCAGCAGTTACTGATGGTCAAATGTACAAATGTATTCTGAAGCCCAGCCAAAATTTTTTTCTTTTTTTTTTAGGGTAACACTCAAAACAAAGCAAATATTGGCTTAGTTATGACACTTGTTGTTCTAATACATTAATAGCCTATTGTTCACTGTGGTTGTCTCAACAAGATAATACATTGAAAAACAGCGTTTCCTGATAGGAAGCGAATTCCCACTGTCACAGGACCCTCGCCAAAAGCTGAGCTCCAAAGGAGAAACAGCAATCCCTTCTGAGATTGGGTAACAGACCAGCGGCATGATTAGACTTTTTCTTCTGTCTCTCTTGTTTAAAATGGCTTTCTGCTTCAGCTCAAACTATACTCTATTTGACTGATTTTGCTATCATAGGATTGTTTTTCTAAAATGATTTAAAATGTTTTAGACAAAGTTTGTTCAACATCCTGTAGACAGCAGCATCCTGTATATTTCTAACTATAGAGAATTTCCTTAGTCATAAATACCACAATGGATGGGGTACCGACAAAGATATGGGGATGTGTCATCAAGACAGTGTGACCATTTTCAAGGTTAATTTCATACAAGCAATTGTTTAAGTCATTATAATATCTGAGGTACCATCATTGTAACAGGTTTTTGTATCTCAGAAGGCCAAAAGCGAGGCTCATTTAGTCCAAACACCACAGCTTTATTTTGTTTAGAACTTGATTAGTGAGAAACTGGTATCACCAGCAGACTCACACACAAGAGTGTACCTTAACAGTAACTGACACTGCTCTAACCAGACATGAAGACCCCCTTTTTAAATACTGAACGTATGCTTTGTTTTCTCCTATTTTCACAGACTCAAATTTGAAGAACTTTCTCTGCCCAGTTCCACTTACCAGTGGATATTAGAAAACTCCAACAATGGAAGAAATACAGGAACAGTTGTCATTTTAGTAGATTCCAGTGAGATTTTCTCTGTCATCTAAGTACTCCCACCATTTAACGCAGAGCTTGGCTTCTAGAAGGTCCTCAATACATTTTGCTAAACCAAACCGCATGTCAAACAATTTATTAGGTTGGTGCAAAAGTAACTGCGGTTTAAAAGGTTAAAAATAATTGCAAAAACCACGATTACTTTTGCACCAGCCTAATATACGAAAATTAACATGGAATACTAGTCTTAGAATTACCTAGCATTATTTGGATAATATATAACATCTCAGGTTTTAGAGAAGTATACTTATTCAAAGTATGTCAAGCCTTCTGCCAAGAAGCTAGGGTAACCACAAATACAAATACATACAGACTCCCCTACCTCCAGGCCAAGAAAATGTCTTTTTACCTTCCTGCTGTAATTATGCAAATCAAACGATGAAGTTCTCATACCATTTTGCTTTCAGGACAGCTGTCACTTGACAGAATCACAAGAATAAAATTGTGAAACAGGCAATGCTAAATAACCTATGTGTGTGATACAGCAAAAAATTCCTGCTTCTGTTACTTTATAACTTTGCTGTGTAACTTGATAACTTTGCTGGCAGGATGAGAGTGTACAGTTCACCTCTAAGGCTGCTTCCTCAGCACCAAATCAGAAAACTAGCTATGTCAAGCGATATCAATTTTAGCATTCAGTGAAACAAGGAGATGGATTAGAGGGCTAGAATGTGAAAACAATTTAAACAAGGCGGCTGAAGCCAAGTTTCAAAGCCCTCAGGATTAGCTTTGAATAGTTAGATTCAATGAAAATTACAAGGATCCATTTTAAAAACAAACATCACCTCACTCAGACTCTTCTCTCCAGTATTCTAGCTCGATAAAAGGATTTGCTTCTACTTCTGGAACAGGTTTTATGCTTTTGAAATTGACATTTTAAAAAGGAGAGTTTATGTAAAATATAGTATAACATTCAACTTCACTTTTTTACATCCTTAAACTTTCAAATAGCTTAGGCCATATGGCAGGTCAAATAAATTACAGACCACACAATATACACAAAAGATGTTTTGAATTTAAATAACAGAAATTTCATATAATTTGGGTTACATAGCTTAAATCAATATTCCAACAGAAATACTAGATCACTATTACAGTTGGAAGGGACATTAAAACTCTTCAATTCCAACCTCTCATTTTATAGATGATAAAACTGAGGAACAAGAAGGTTAGGTAATCTGCCCACAATATCACACTCAAGTTACTGGACTTTGAACCCAACGTTCCCTCATTCATCTGCTGAAAAGTGACTTTCAGGACATTCTTCCCCATGCATGAAGGGCTGGGGCCGTAGGGACCCACCTCTGGTGTTCCCGCCGGAGGAGGAGAAGCCGGTGAGGGGTTTCTCCATGTCCACACAGCACTATCACCCCTTTCCTATAACACCTGGGTTCTGGGTTCTGTCCCAGAATGGAGGTAGGAGAGAAGACTGACAGCATAAGTGTATCTGATGAGGGAGAAAGGGCACAACCTGGAGATAATCCAGGTAGCTATCAAAAGGTGCATGAATAAGTTATAGTACATCTATCCATACACTGAAGTACTATACAGCCATTAAAAAGAATGAGGTAGATACATAATGGTGTGCATAGTATAATTTGGATTTAAAAAAGATGTCCACTCATATTCATAGGAATTTTCTGGAAAAATAAAGAAATTCCCTCCTGGGAAGTAGGGCTCTGGGAATTAAGTTGGGAAAGAGACATTTGTCATATGCCCTTTGTTTCATCTTTTTACCATCTACATCTTTTAAGTTACAAAGTTAATACTTTTTAGAAGTACATTAAAGCAGAGAAGGGAACTTCTGTAGAGCCCTGGAAAATCTGGTGAGGAGGATGAAGATGGAGTTTATCAATGGTAATTTGATACTGTGCACCTAATCTACATGACACATTATATCTAATTCTTTAGAGAAGATGTCTGAACCCTCTTCACACCAGGGTATGTGCCTTAGTTTTCACCAGTACAGCCTGCATACATAAGATAAAATTTGTATAGCATACTGGAGTAAACAGAAGGGGATTTGGGGGCAACTACATATGGCTTGACGAAAAAATTCACTCCATTTTCTTCATATTACATAATTATTATAAGAAAAAAAATAAGAATTACTGGAGATATTAACTATTGACTTTCTACAAAAGTTCCAAGTAAAATCTATTTAGAAAATCTTCTAATTTCAATATTTAATAGCAAATTCGTTGGCAAGCTTTGCTCTGGAGTAACTATAAAAGTCTAAGAGTAACTGTGTTCACCTAGAATTCAAAGGGACAACAGAGATCATCTAGCTCAGTGGATTGAAATCAACAATTTTTTATATGAAATAGAACAGAAGATAACAGAGTGTTTTCTGTGCGTAGGAGAAATTTATTTCAGCGATGAAGTAGTATATGTATTGGGGTCATGAGCAAAACACATTGCAGAAAAGTTTGAAAACCACTTATCCGAGGCTACACAATAACTATAAACTGACTATACGCAATGTTTAATGAAATGTCTATACAATACTTGTGACAAGAGGGTCACCTAATCTCAACTTGAACATGATTTTGTTGAAATGATTTATACAGCTAATTCTACTGCTTAGATATTAAATAGTAAATTTCCACAGTTTCTGATATACACAATTTATTCAAAGCAAAGTTTTAGTTTTCATGTCATTTATAAGAATGATTTTGGGTTAACATCTAAACATTTTTTCTCAATTCTAATACATTTCCTTTAGCATTTCTGGAACAGGCATGCATCTTTACAAAGATAATTAGGATATGCTAAGCTGGAAAAGATCTTAGAGAGATAACCCAAATGCTTACTTTTACAGGTGAAGAAACTAGTGTCCAAAGGAAATCATCTGAGTCCCAGGCTAGTGCTTTTTTCTATGATACAAGGATTTTACTTTATTCTTACATCCCTCTGAGGTTAGCAAATAGCTAAACACAAGTACTAACTACCAAATTACAAAGAGGAAGCTGAAGCAAGGAAGCTAGAAGTCTAAGTCCGAAAAGGATGACACAATGTCACGCCTGCAAGCTTGATGGAAATCTACCCATTTCAACATTTAGCTTTGATTTCAACTGAGGCAAGTGGTTCACTTGTTCGTACCAAATGGGTGTGTCTACCGCACAAGTGTACGCAGTGAACATGCACCAGAGGAAGAAAACAGTCAGTTCAGACATCACAGAGCACAGCCTCTCTCCCAATGTGCCCACTTTGGTCAGTGCATAATTAAATACTTCACAGGCATTTAAAAGCCAGCTATAAACAGAACCCCAATATGCAACGGGGGAAAAAAGTCAGACCCCCATTTGCAAAGAAAAAATTGCTGAACATGGACCTCACTGAATAACAATGATTCCCCTATAGTTCAACTTACCGTTCACGTCACAAACTCTAGAAAGAACAGAGGCACAGAAAGGCATGGAACAGAACTTGGGGCTGCAGCCTCCCCAACTCTTCTGACAAATACCCAACAGCAACAGGACAAAGCCTCATTATGACAGAAATAAAGGCTCTTTAGATGCTGCCTTTTTTTTTCTATCAATGAACCCACTCTTACCCACAAAGTTCATGCCATGATGTCTCGAAATACAGTATTGCCAGATTAGGCTATCAATGGGTCCAATAAATTCAGTGCAGAACACGACTTCATGCATTTTTAAGTTAAATAATTAAGTACATTTAAGAAACTACCAGTATTTTCCTTAGCTTAAACAGTCAAAGTCATTCTCAAAACAAAAACAACAATAATTCAGTAGACTGCTTCAGTAAAAAAGCGCAGACAAGTGAACTAATAGGAAAAAATTTAGTTGAGTGATAAAGCCACAGGCTCCTCCCCAAGAGTATTGCATGTTACTAGCAGCTGGCACAAAATTAACCATCTATCTTATTTATGCTTCCCCCTAAGCTGTGTACTATCAGTATTACAAAAGACCATCCATTACTTACAAAAAAAATTGAAGCTGCTGTACATTTCTTAAGCTGGTTTTTGTGTGGCAATTCTGATGCAATGCTGCCCTAAAAGTGAACTTTGTTTTAAACAGCGAGATATCCACACACTATGCGGTTAGAGCAAGGGTGGAGCCCACTCTGGGGGAAACAACACACCCAGGCCGACTTCAGCAAGAGCAAACTGCACGTTAATACAGCCACAACCATTTTTCAGGGCCTCAGAGTCAAAGTTAATTGGTTACCCTCCTCAAAGAAACGGGGAAAGTTCGTGTTTGCAGATCTGCTTTCCTGCCATGAAATGAAATACAGACGCCTTTCTTTTTCTTGAAGAAAGTAAAGATAAAACGCAAGGTAGGTCACACAGCTCAACCAACAGACTAGAATGCTAGGTGGAAGCAGACTACTACAAAGGAAGTCCAACCACGCCAGCTTCTAAGTTTAGCAGCAGCAGCTTCTACACGTCTCAAGGTGTCAGCACACTGCTCACACCAGAACTTGACTTTGGCCTATTTGGCCAAAATAGGGGACTTGAACATGAACATAAGCATTCCCAACCCTTCTCTACCAATGTCCTAGTTCTCCTGGCAACGTGGAAACAACAAAAGCATTTTCTTATCAACTAACTAGCAAGAGCTGCCTTCAAAAATTAGGGATTTGATTTACGGACTTGCTTTAGTAGAATATTGAACACATACATGAGAAAGTTATTTTGGTAGAAATCACTAATATGCATGCTGTATAAAATTTTGTAATCACTCATTTTTAAAAATAATTTCATCAGTGTTTTGATTTTTTAAAAACTTTGGATTTCCAAATAAGATATTCAGTAGAATGTATACATACTGTCTAAAAATCTTTAATAGTGTCTAAAATAATTTATTGAAACTGCTACCAAACATCTGATTATTGAACAGTGATTTTAATCAATACTACTATCTGAATATGCACAGAGACACAACCAACAGGTACTTTTAATTGAACTCCTATAACTCATGAAATAAAAATATAGGTTTCTCAGTAAAACACACAAGCATGTAAAAATAAGCTATATAATAATTTACATAGAATTTAAAACAAACTATGGAAAAGACTTTGGGGAATAAAAACAGGAAAATATTATTTTCAATGATACATGTTGTCACATTACCCTCCCCAACCGCTGCTCCCTCACACTGGAACAATAAATCAGTCTGGAGTACTGACCATTTTGAGATTTTGAGAGATGGCCTAGAACACCCTCTTTCAGGATCCTAGGGACGGGGTGCTGACTGACCCAGCCTTTTGTTGAATTATGAGGTCACTCTTGCCATGCGATAAATCAACCCATTCCAAAACACTCCTTTCATAGTCCAACTGCCTGATTTAATTATTTTTCAACCACATATGTAATTATAAATCATTTGTTTGCTCTTCCCTATCTCATCCCCAAATGGAACAACGCAAAGGTAGCAGTTAGATACTGTATTTGAAGAATCCCATCTTGATACTTTTTGGATTTGCACTGCTGGAAATGTCTGTTTTCAAGTCAAACTTCACTTTTGCAGCTGCAAAGGAAATGACAAGGGAAGAAAAACACAGCCAATATATATCAGCAATTAATTCCATCCACAACTGCCCAGCTGTTTGTGCATGGAAGAATCAGTCTGTTTCCTTTTGGGGCTTTCACCACTGAAAATTGATACTGCACATTCAGAGACACAAGCTGTTTGTAACACGTCAGGAATGTGCACAAGATCACACAGAGTTGAAGAGACAAAATGAAATCCAGATCTAGCTTTCTTGGGTCTTGCCAGTATTATTTCATAGCTTAAAAAAGTAAAAAAGAAAAGAAAAAAAACCTCCATAGAAACACCCTAATCACAGAAAGAGCAAAATACATGAAAAAAATATTCTCCCTTCTGAATATCACCCTTCCAATACAGAAGAAAAGCTACCAATGACATCAGATTTAGTATCAAGAATAGACACTCTGATTTATTGGCATAGACAAGGTGTGACATTCTTAGGAATCCACATGCCCCCGGTATGTTAAATCAGCCAATACTTTTTCTACTACATAGCTGCTTACCCACTGTGTAGCTAGTCCCTTAAAAAAAAAAATCCTTATAAACGTAAAAGTTGTTGGGAGCCAATGCTTTCACCACAGTCATGCAGAAAAGCAAGTTTTTCTTGGTTAGTTCACAGACATTATTTGGCACTCACACACACCTGCCTGTTTCAGGGATTCATGTAAATTTACAGATAGATCTAGTCTTCTAGGGTAACTCTCAAGCAATCAAATTTCTTCCCTCGCCCCATCAGTATTGTGGATTTAAATAAAAATACCCTTTACTGAGTACTAGAGGCTTAAAAACTATAGTATGGGCTCATGTACAACTCAAGAAGTATTCTGTCCCCGTCTCTTCCTGCCCTCTAATTTTATTTCAAATATTTGTTTCATTTCAATCTTGTAAAATGCCCTTTTGGTATATTTTCAAACATACGGTACATAAAAAAACTTGTTTTCAGTATGTAAAATGACTTGCGATTAATTACTGCTACGAAAGTTAGAGAAAAGAGAAAGATGACATTTTTACAACAAAATAATTCAAAACACATTTTCGCTATCTTACTGGGTTTTTCTATATATGTAAAATGAAGTATCCCCATGATTGAATTCACTGTTTTAACATAATTCACTGTTCTCCCCTTTTGCTGCACAAGAATCCATGCACTCCTCATGACCTCACATTGTCAAACACAAGTTGGATCAGACACTCATTCTGGGCACCACTAGGGGCTGGGGCTTAACCACTGACGAAAAGGTAACCTCTGCTCCAACACAAGAGCGGCACTCCATATGCTTCAGAATGAAGATGCTGTCAAGTGCCAGGACTCAAACCAGTGCAATGAGAAGTTGTCTCCAACTAAAGTGCTGTGAAAGCACCAAGTGTGATTTGTTAGAGAAATGCAAGTCATCTCAAACATGCGACAGACTGAAAACAAAGTACAAAACCAAAACCGGGCTATTTCTTTAACATCATCTGATCAAGGGGATATTTGGGGTGGGAGAGTTTGAAGTTTTATCTTTGGCTGACAGTGACACTAACTTCTTGAAATATAACTATTAGTGACTCAAACAGCCACAGGGATGAGCTTTGCTTGGCAAGCTTCAGCCCTGGGGGACATTCAGACTTGAAATGTCTAAGGGAAGGAACCTCCCAACCAACAAGGTCGGCCAAGGAAAGAAAAGGTCTCTGAGCTGCTTAAATCAAGTCACTTATACTCAGGACAGTCTAACCGGAGCCGGGGTGGCATTAACGAAGACCCTCCAAGTGAGGGGGCTGCTGATAGGAAAGTATCAACTCATTTTCAAAGTGATTCCCCCCAACAATTTATTATAAAAATATTTTTAATTTTATGTTTTTATTATTAAAAATTTCAAATATACAGCAAATCTGAAAGAAGTCTACAGTGAGAACCACATAAGCACTACCTAGATTCTACCATTAACACTGTCTACAAAATAAGTACATTAACACTGTACGATACTTATTTTATCACATACCTCGTCTATCCATCCCTTTATCCATCCATTAAGCTCTCTTATTTTTAGTGCATTTTAAAGTAAATTACAGATACCAGTATACCACCCCCCAAATACTTCAGCATGTATTACTTAGAGTTCAATATTTGCTTATGGCTTGTTTTCTTTCGATGTAAAACTTACATACCATGAAATGCAGAAATGTAAGTGTACGCTTGTCTAAGCCAAACTCCTATCAAGAGATAGAACATTACCTTCACTCCGGAAAGTTCCCTCATGCCTCTTCCCAGGCAATCCCCTCTCCCACTTCTCCAGAGACAATCACTATTTCGATTTTAAAAGTGATTTTAAACAATTCCAAATAGCCATGCCTTTGCAACTCGTGCATTAGAACATTCTCCACTACATCACTTAACGTATACTTGGTTGTACAAAATGATCAGGCATGAGGAGCCTAAGAAGAAACCATAAAGTTAAAAGGAAGTGTAGCCTTATCTGCTCCAATTATTCCACCTCTTAGGTGAAGCAAATAAGACTTAGAAAGTTTTTGGCTGCCTGGCCCAGTCATCTAACTGGTCAGTAATTGACTGGCTGGGCCTAGTCTAAGACTCTTGGGCAGCAGCTCCACACTTCATTTTAGGATAAAAAGCCCTGAAGCTCTGGAGATAATGCTGGCTCCGAGGAAGGGCTCTCCACTTACTTACAGGCTATGCATCTGAAACGAGTTTCTTTAAACTCCTTTGACTCTTGCTGTTCTCATCGGTAAAAAGCAAGGGAAATCTTACCTCATACAGTTGTGTGGGTTAAAGGAGATAACCTTTGCACAGTGCCTGGCATGTAGTTAAGTGATCAAAGGAAAGAAACACAGGAAAACTTGACGTTCGAGGCACAGTTTAAGAATATGTACATTCACATACTGCTTCTAAGCTTTTGTTCTATCCTTATGTTCGCTTCTCATTTTGTAAATGCAAAAAGAAAAGAAAAACCCAGCAAAAACAAATAAAACAGAACTCTTTATTCACTACTGAGGCAAGCCGTTTTTTTCCAGCCTTCCTGCAGTGACAGAGCTGGAGCCTGCAGGAGGGGAGGGAAGCGCAGACTTCTGACTTCGCGCTGATTGCTTATACCTTAGATACTTATATCTTCACCTGTCTTTCTATAAACAGCTCTGTTGCCTTGTGTGATCCTCCTTTTATCCACCAAGTGAGAATTCAAGGCCCATTTAAAATCTAACCTACTTTCCTGATCTACTTGGAACAAATGTAAAGTTCTGTCATTTGTGCCTCCATAATAGCTTTGAATAACAGCATTCCAGAACTCCTCATACCAGCTGGCTGTTTGCATGGGTTCCTTCCCCTACTTAAAACGGAGCACCGCACACTGAAACCACCCACAAGTGTCTGCTGAATGGATATACCTGAGTACTGGGTATTCAGTTACGATCAAAGTAGCTAAAAATTAAGGCTGAACACTCATCAAAACGGAATGCTAAATGCCAGAAAAATAGGGGGCAGGGAGATTATCCGAGGGCATCTTAAAAGGCATGAAATGAAAAAGAGATTAAAAGCCAACTGTGTACAAACTTTTGTGCTCTCAGAGAAGTGACTGCTGCTAAGCAGTTTAAGTGCCACTGGAATAACGCAGACCACTGTGTGTTGTATATACTCACCCATATACCACCCACAAAACCCTATCAGGCAGTATTATTATGCTCCTTTTATAGCTGAGACTACCGGGACTCAAAGAGGTTAAACAAATAAGGTCACACAACTAGTGGCAATGGAGATAAAATGTAGAGAAATGATTTTTCATCACAAGTGATTTTCATAATAGGGCTATTTTACAGTGTGGGGAAGCTCTGGGTTAAAGAAAACCCAGATTATTGTGGGGCAACCAAACAGTACAGTACAAGAGATGCAGCTGAGGGTGCAAAACTCAAGGGAATCAAAAAAGGCCTGGACCAAAAAGAAACCAAAGCTGAGGTGAGACGAGGTGTGTGAGTTCTATGTAGGAGTTATCTTCACGGGATAGTCTGCCATCCTGGAGTTATGAAACCT
Organism: Rhinolophus sinicus; assembly: GCF_057876585.1. NCBI lineage: Eukaryota > Metazoa > Chordata > Mammalia > Chiroptera > Rhinolophidae > Rhinolophus > Rhinolophus sinicus. The sequence goes on from NC_142515.1 coordinate 16,971,576, forward strand.
AAGTCAGAGATGGCCCTAGAATCACAGGAGAACTAAAGAGTAGCTCTTACTCTCTTTGGGCTTTCCCCCCACCCTCCCTACTAATTGTTCTTGGAAGTGATACAACATGGATAACTCCATGATAAAAATGCTGACCGTGGTGTTCATGCTTCAGAAGATAATGAGAGCCTCGCCACGCTGGTGAAATGCAACTCTTGTCTGCGGGCATCGCTGGCTACGATCTGTAATTTCCCATTTAGGAATACCCTGGTTTTGCCTCCCTTGCAAAGATGGATTTGTGAAGGAAAGCCTCCACCTTGAAGTCGAAAGCCTCAAATCCCACAGCCCTCTGGCTTACCTCCAACACAGCACTCATTACACACTGACTCACAACTGTCTGATCAAGGGTACAGCTCTCGCACGTGCTGTGAGCAACAGAGGGCAGGGCCCGGACCTAGTCCAGGGCCAGTTCAAAAAATATTGTGGATGGCAAATGAATCTTGTCATTTGCCTATTTAATATCTGATAGATGGCTGTTTGTAAAAAGAGGTAATCCAGGATTTAAAGAGGAAGCAAAAATTATAGAAAAGGCACCGCTGAGAACAAGTGAAATATAGTTAGTGCTCAAATAGGTTTTTTTCTGGATAAAATAAAATGTATACAACAGAGCCTACAATGATTGGTGAGTTAAGCCTAATAAGCCTGAGGTTGAAATTCAGTAAATCATTAGGTCTGAAGATTAGGCATGATCCCCACTTAAAAAAAATTAACCAAACTAGGGAGCCTGTGTTGTATCTGAAGGTTGCCAAACTTGAAGTGGAAAAACAGTGTGTGGCTTTGACTCTACCATGGTATAAGTTCCAAAAACAACACATTTTATTAACTACCTCTTAGAGGAAGACACAGACTTCATAAAAAACACACAGAATAAAAAGCGAAGAATATATATACAGAGGGTGCCAAAAAAATGTATATACATTTTAAGAAAGGAAAACTGTATTAAAATTATAATAGTCAATATATACCGATAACAAAAGATGAATACAAGTCACATTTGACTTCTGCAATTACAAGTGGTGCTCAAAGTGGTTACCATCAGTGTCCAGACACTTCTGATTACGGCAAACTACTGCTTGAGCAACGCTGACCAAAGTGTCCACTTGTATACATTTTTTTGGTACCCCCGGTATATTATTACAATTTTAATACAGTTTTTTTCTTTTTTAAAATGTATATATTTTTGGTACCCTCTGTATATATCTGCTATTAAAAAACTTGGATTCACAAACAATTTCTACTTTGAGTTAAAGTCCAAAAACAGAACTGAAAACAAGTAAAAATAAAATATAACACGGACACACAACATATGAAACATTTCACGCCATATGCAATTTCTTGTTAAAAATATTACTTTTGCTTTGATCTGCTCCATCTAAGGGTATAGGACTATGGAGGCATTTTTCAATTGTTACTTTTTCTAAATATGAGACAAAAATCTCTTTAGTTGGAAAAGTATGTTTCACATTTCAAATAATTTACCCAGACAATTTGGTAAGAAAGCCATACCAAAATTTTTAAATCTTGGGAAATTTAAGTATTCTCATCTAAAAAAAAATCAAGTACTTAGCTTTACACACTGCTAGAAGATGGGTAGGTGGCCAAGCTGACAAATCACTTTCACTTACAGGACTAACGATCTTACTTCTCCAAAATCAAGCTCTAAAATGTATGCTGCCCATTCATGGCAAGAACCACATCCTATCTTTTAAAACCAAAGCTTTGAGTCCCCAAATACTACCCTAAGCTCCCCAAATACTACCCTAAGCTCTTGAAGGCTTAGACAAGGCAAGAGCCAGGTTTAGAAATTTTCTTCCCATCTTCACCACCATTCCCCAACCCCTCCAGTCCCACCTGCCCTCAGTGAAAGTATCTTCAGATCGTTGGTAGATTTGCCACCTTTCTATTTCCTCAGGCAAACTGGTAGCATGATAGGGCGTTTAATCAAAACTAAAACAAGCACAAAATGAGGACTGGCCTACAAACACATCTCTTCTTTGCATTTTAGAAGCAGTTCAGTTTGCTGCATCATACTTTCTGCCCCCAAATACTACTAAAGTTGGAGAATAACAACTTGTTCTGTGCCAAATCTATGGCTATACTGATTTTAATCTACTCATTTTAGATTAAAAAATTTTATCTTTAAACTCCAAGTTGGTAAGTCAATTCATTAAATCTGTCTACTTTCTGCTTAAATTCATTTATTCTTTTAGCAACAATTTATTCAACACCTATTATGTGCTACAATTGAGGGGTAGTATAATGGAGACTGCAAGAAATGAATGAGACATCATCCTTTATCTTAAGCCAATAGCAACTTAGTGAGATGGGGAAGGGGAAGGGAGACACAGCGTCTTGAACAATTATATAGCACATTGTGCTGCTGCGTTATAACACATGTATTACAGACTCAGATAAAGAAGCCAATTTGAAAGGTTCCTGGGAAGTTACACTGGAACTTAGTCCTAAAATGATGAGTAGGTATTTAGGGGACAGGGTGGTATGTACAACCCTGGCAGAAAGATAACATACTTAATAAACCTGTACTTTAACACTTGGCTTTACTTTAAATAAAAGGATCACAGACTTCAACTAATACAAAAGGGAAATCAAAACTGTCACTAGTTAACAGCTTTACAGTGGTTTGTATAATTTAAGCTCCAAGAACCCTACAATCTACTAGCTAACCACACAGTTTTGTGCCATGCGCTTTTGCTTTCATCCTAATATTTTGACTTATATGCTAAGAAAAGAAACTCTAAAGCCATTTATATCTTTTCTTAGACCAATGCTTGCTCTTACACTGCACTAACCAATGACTTAGAAATAATTAAGACCAATTATCTTGAAGCCACTCAAATTGTAATCTGCCACCACATCATCACGCAAGGAGGTATAAGAATGTTCTAGGTAATACCAAGGTCAGTAACAAAGACATGGTCAACCTAGCACAGGTACACCATACCTTATGGACTCAAATCCTGACAAGTAAAAGCATGGTAGATTTAATGGGTGGGGCTGGAAAGAAAAAAGAAAAACACAATTAATCACCAAGCATTGTTTGTAACACACATAACACTTCCTCAGAATATTTAGAGCAAAGGAAAAGAAAAAAACAACCCCTGAGAACTGCTCCTGAGCCTTTGAGAAGGGAGGTGACTAGAGCAGTACAAAAACTGGGTGGAAGAGGGAAAAGGAGGAGCTAAGAAAACAGATGAAGAGACAACTTAAGGAGCCAAGAGTGACTGGAGATAAGAAGGATCAAGTAACTGTGGGGCCCTGTGAGGCCAGACGCACCCACAGGGAGCTATGTGGCTTATTTCAAGGGGGTGGGAACTCTGAGCAAGTGAACAATTTTGGTTTTGTTTCACTGAAAGGTTGTGCAATCCTACAAAGGGAGAAGGAAAAAGAAGGGTGTTTTCCGAATGTAGAAAAAGTTAAGATGTAATAAATGGCTATCACTTTAAAAATATTTTTAAAAGAGAAGTAAATACCTTATGTATGAAAATGAAAAATTGAGAACTTTGAAAAAAACACTATAAAGTCCATGGAAACCCAGAGCAGCGTTATTTATTGATTGTCATGACAAGCTTTTATTCCTGTGGTCTCTGCCATCCTTCAAACAACAAGATCCCCATAAAGCATACTGACGAGAATTTGGGGGTATGTGGATCAGTGTAAAGTTTTTCTTCACTCCAACTTTCAATTTGGCAGCTTAGAGAAACAATTTTCAATGGCTAAGTTTTTAAAACTTACTCCAAGATAAGCAGGACTGTGACTCTTGTGGGCTACTTCCAAGTTGCCAAGCCATTAATCTAAAACAGCTCTTAACCCCTTTCAACTGATTCCTGCTGGCCCAATATAATAAATGACATGATGTTTTAAATTTAAAAAAAAGGGAGTTGGAGGAGAGAAAGAAGGCCCAAACTAGTAACTCTGGAGGTGCTGTTTAAAAAGAAAGAAAGAAAGAAAAAAAGAAATGGGAAGCAGTAAGATAATACACATTTACTGCTATATTTTTCAATCATGTAGCTAGAAATTACAGAAAGGGTTTTGGAAAGGCCTTGGGCCAGAAGCAAATTACTTTCTTCAATTTCAAGTTTAACAGCTATTTATTGCCTTTGCTACACCCCAAGAAATGAAAGCGGGGCAAAAAGATATTTCAACATTTTTTTGCAGGTGATTTAGTACATGAATCCAATCTGTTGATTCTCCCAAGCATTACTTAGTACCTTCTTACAGGACCTGGAAAAAGGACACTGTCCTTGGCCTTTGCCTTGACACAAAAGTCAAGAAGTACCAGACAAACTAGAAAGCAATCGGTATATCTAAACCAGTGTTTGTATAGTCAGCACAGAGCAATCTGCTTGCTCTAGTATTAGCATTCTGATTCATCGGTTTAAAAACAAATTTTTGTACCTAGGGCTCAAAAGAGGAATCTAAACATACACATCTCTCTCAATATAAAGTCATTATATAGATGATATCATTATTAAGAAATACTCAAAAAATACTTTCATTTCAGTAATTTCCGAAAAAAAAAAAAAAAATCTGGACAAGTAATTGCATCACAAAAAATATAAACAGCTTAAAACTTATGAAAGAAAGAATCACAGTCAATTTGCCAGGGTGAGTAGGGTCAGAAGTAAAAAATGAAAGTTGCCTGGTCTTCTGAAAATGATGAGCTCAATGTTGTGAAGAAAAAATTGCTAAAACAGAAACTAGGTTTTCTGCAAGTCACAAGTTATGGGGGCAGAGAGTTCTTTCTATAAGACAGAGAGTTGTTATCAACTGCCAACACACAAACATAAAATCAGAGTCCTGGAAAGGAAATGCCCTCAGTTAAAAGGTAGACAAAAAAGAATCTGTCCACCAACAGATGGAATTAAAAAAAAAAAGAACCAACCAACCAAAAAACCTTACATGTCTTTTCCAAAATGCAGAGTGGGAGAAGAAAGTCTCCCCTGAGAATCTTTTAACAACAGGTCTACCCTCCCAAGAATTCAGAATTTGAATTTATACACCAACATAGTCCAGAAAACCCCAAGCCAAGAGAGTAACACAAGGTGGTCTTAGGTTGGTAGCACCCCCGTGACACCTAGCAAAAAGAAAACATAAATCCTGTCTGGAGAAAGGTGCTCCCAAAATACGCTGCCTAAGAATTCCCACAGATAAAAGTCCTGCCAAGTTCAAAATTCAGAATTACAAAGCACATAAGTAAACAACCTACATTGAACAAAAGTAAACAAAAGAGAGAATTTGAACACCTCCCTCCCCAAGAACTGCAGACAATGGAATATTGACACACAGAATATAAAGTAAGTATTTTTACAATGTTTAAAATCCTTAAAGATTGGATTGGAAGCATGAGAAACAAGATGTTATAAAAGAAGATCAGTAGATTTGAAAAACTACTGACTATAATAATTGAAAAACTTAATGACTGAATTAAACAGGAGATTAGTCCCAGCAGAAAGAGAATAAATTGGAATATAGATTTGAAAAAACTTACCAGACGGAAGCACAGAGAGAGATAAAGAAGTGGAATACGTAGGAATGAGAGGCTAAGAGACAGAGTAAAGAAGTTCGACATACTGGAGATTCCTGAGAGAGAGAGAATGGGGGAGACGTCATATTCACGGAACTCGTGGCTATAAATTTTCTAGAGCTGATCAGAGACAAATCACCTGTAAAGGACTGACAATTTGCAGTGGACATCAAAAGAAAAAAATCACAAGACACAGAAATAATATTTTCAAAGTACTGAGAGATGATAACTGTCAGCCAAGAACTGTATATCAAATAAAACTAACTTTCAAGAGGAAGTTAAATAAAAACATTGCCTCATTAAAGAGTTCTATAAACTCAAAGGAATTTTCAAAGGATGAATTTCAGAAAGAAATTAAAATTTGAAGGAAGAACTGAGATTGAAGAAAGAGCAAAGAAATTGGTAAATAATATTTTAAACACTATATAAAACTGTAACAGCAATAATAAGTGTAGGGGTTTAAAAGGTGGAACTAAAATCCTACTCAATAATATCATATAAGATGGGAATGGAGAATTGAAGTGTTTTAGGACCCTTGTATTGTACAGAAGAGGAGAGAGAACTATTAACTTTAGACTGATAAAACTTTAATGAAAGATAACCTAGAATATATTACAAAATCCACTGAAATCAGTAACAAAAAAAGACAACCTCATTTTGAATATTAGTAAAAGATCTGAACAGGCACTTTGCAAAAGAGAACATACAAACGACCAATACATGAAGAAGTGCCATCATCATCATGTCATCAGGGAAAGACAAATCAAACCCACATTGAAAAACTGCTATTTACCTACCAGTATGGTTGAAATGAAAATAAAAACAAAAAACTGTTAATACCAAGTATTGGCAAAGATGTGAACATTTGGAACTCTTAATACGAGTCCTTGTGTCAATTAGTACGAATATTTTAGAAACACGTTTGACATTATCTGCAAAACTGGACACACACATGCCCTGTAATCCAGCCACTCCTCTCCCAGGAATACACCTAACAGAAATGCATACCTATGGACACCAAAAACATGCACCAAATTGTTCATGGCATAAATATTTTTAATACCCCCAAAATGGGAACAATTTGAAAGCCCATTAATATCAATGTTCATAAAATGGACAAGTACACACAATAATGAAAAGAACTACTGTTACATCCAACAACGTGGATGAATTTCACAGAAAAACTGTTGAGCAAGAGAAGCTGGATACAAAGGAATAGATATTAAATGATTATACATGTCAGGATTATGGCAAGCGTGCAGGGAAAGGGTGATGCCTGAGAAGACACATCAGGTTGATTGTTTCTGGTGTTACATTTCTTGATCTAGGTGAGGTTACACATTTATCAAGCTGCACACCTCAGGATTTGTGCACTTTTCCATATGTATGTTAAACTTACATCTAAAGATTTAGCTGAAAAAATGAAAACTAAGATAATTTAAAAGAGAGAAAAGCCTCCCTCTTTCTGTGGCAAGAGCCTATAATTTGATGTCATCTTTTCTGTTGGCTAGTTTAGCTCTTAAGAAACACTGTTAAATCCTCTTTCTCATAAAACCAAAGCATTTTCCTAAACTCTTATAAGAAATAATGCAAGCTCTTTTACATATTAAATTTTATATTTCCTATAAAAACAAGAACAAAGTATATAATCCATATAATTTTAACTACTCAGCATGGAGGCATAATAAATTAAGAGATTCCCAAACAGAGAATTCCAGTCTCAAATCAGCATACTCCATACTCCACTTTTCCACATTAACAATACAATGAATGGATTGTACAGTGTGACTTATATGATCACCATGTCCAATCCTGGTGGCCCACAGCAATAGCAAAGTAGTAATACATTCCATTGTCTGAATGTATTCAACAGCTTCTCCCATCTTCAGATCCTGATACCATTTTGCAGTTATTAGGAACATTTCCAACATGTTCACAAAACATTAGTTAGGCCTCATAGTCATCAAAAAAATTAGGACATTGTTCAAAACTAAATAATTATATAAAAGGAAAAAAATCCTGCATGTAATTACTAAAACACAGCAAATAATCATGATTTTTTTTTTTCCCCTTTATCACATTCTCTGATGGGTTAAGATTCTGAAATTTCTGTTCAAAACCAACATGATTCAGTGTTACACAATCTTGCTCTGTCATAAGAGAATTTTCTGGATTCTTACTGTACACAAACTTTACACTCATGTTACCCTACTTGTGTAACACTGTTTTATATCACAGTCCAAAAATATGATAGAGAATTGACATGGAAATATATGTACTAGTAAAATGTTACTTTTTCAAGTTATTGAAGAGCAAAGGCTGGGGGGAGGATTCCCAGAAAAAGAAAAGATTTAGTCTCATTCACTAACTTAACTAAAATTGCTTACCATTTTGAAATTTTTTGTTGGTACACTTCATACTTTTAAATATATAAAGGATAGGTTTGTACTCTCAACAGTAAAAATGTGAATCACCAGTAATGGGTTCTAGCTCCAGTTCTTACTCCAATTCTAACTCATAGCATGATTTTGGCCAAGTTACTCTCTCGCAGCCTCAATTTCCTCAATAGCAAATGAGGGCTTTGAACTACATGCCCTCAAAGATTTCATACAATAACTAAGTTTATCTGCGGACGCCTCCCGCGCAATAAAAAGGTTGTTTTTCGCGATTAAAAACAACAACTAAGTTTATGATGAGTCCACTGAAGAATTTTTCGCAGACTAGAAATTTACATGGATGATTATCCTACCCAGATAAACATAACACAGCAACACAAAAGAAAAAGCAAATAGTTAATCCTTCATTAGCCAGAGCATTTGTGTGATAGGTCTCTCCTCTGCATGCAAATAGATGTTCCTTATTCCTTGCAAGCACCTAGATTTCATCTATGTATTTCAGCATTTATGTGTACTGTAGCAAGCTCAACCTGTGTGACATAACAGCACCACCTTGCTCCACTCCTTACAAAAGTACTTCTTGAAGATGCTCTCACTCTGACTACAGCCAATCCTCTCACTTAGGCCTCCTCAAGACCAACTAAAAAAAATCCTTTTCTAGACTGTGCTGTACCAATAGAAGTGAGTGCCACTGAGTAAGCCAATCCATAAGCCCCTGTCCACTACCTACACTGTCAGGAGGCCATCAGCATTACTTGTGTCCACTTTCGCTGCAGTCTGTCTCTGTTGCATGAGCCTCACCATCTGGAACGCTGTGGCTTCCTCCGTCTAAATCACACAGCTCAACTGGCTTACCTTCTTTTCACCTTTCATATCATATAGTGGGTCTTCGGGAGTAATTGACACTAATAAGGCAGACAACTGCATTTAGTCCTAGCAGGGAGCTCAGGTCCTGTGAAATGTTAAATACAGCTGAAAGGGCCTTAAAGTTCATCTAGTCCGATTCCCTTCAGTTGTGAGAATTCAGAGATGCCTAAGGCTGCTACGCAAGGTCACACAGAAAACTCATCTCCTGACTTTAGGCCAGTACTCTTTCCCCTCTATCAAAAGGTTGCTGCTCAGGAATGAATACTCAAATTGGAATCCTCTTTCCTATGGAACATGTTAATTGTCATTCCTCTGTATCATCAATGAAACATCCCACCCAAACTGAAATGAGCTATTGAAAAACATTTCCAAGATACCGGTCCAATGTCAAGAAATGAACTTGTGCTGATGTGAGCAACTTACTAGAGTATTAGGCTTAAACAGACATCAGAGTATAAAATCTCAAGGAAGGAAGGAAAGAAGGAAGGAAGGAAGGGGTTCTGGGGAATTAATACTGTTCCAGTGGTAAGTAAAGATGATTAGGATGGTAAGATGAAAGAAGTAACACCCAGAGGTGGTTCTAAATCTTTGAGAGAGAATAAAATGGTGGAACTGTTAGAATACAGAGCAAGTATTTAATTCTTTGTAAAACAATTATGTAGTTTATAAAAGAAAATATAGAACTGCTTGAATTACAGAGCTAGCCTAAAACATCTAAATGCTCTTGGGATCTTTTAAAAATTTATTCAGAAGGGGTCTCTACTTGTCAGTTTTGTAGCACACATACCCCGTATTTAATTCACTTTGCCTACACTCTAGTATTTAACCATTGTTCACATTCTTATCTGGGTATATATCCAACCTTCTGTTCCATGAAACACTGTGGTAAACTTTAATATATTAGGAAATTAGAAAAAATTAAATGAACAGGAGGGCAAACAAGCACATTTCCATATAGAGTACAGTATACAGCTGTGATCTGTCACGTTTCCCTGACTATCTCTTTAGCTAACAGCCAAGTTACAGGACTCTCCTTTGCTGCACAGGAAGTAGCAATTTAATAAATAGAAATGTTCCCAAGCACCAATTCCATTCCCTTCCCTTCACGTTTCTAGCACACATTCATCCTTTGACCAGGTCTGTGTAATACAACCAAACACCCTTGATGAAGTATAAATCTACGGATGACACGTTCATAGAATAACCTTTAATCATGATGTCCCCAAATAAAAAACTTGTGTTGGCTGTAGCAAAAATGACAAAACCAGCCTTGGCTCTTGAGAAATTCATACTCGTATGGGTGATTTGTAGCTTCCCATTTCTGAAAGTTGTTTCCATGGCACCAAAATATAACTAACAAAACATAATTTCCTTTTATATCATTTTCAGAACTTTATGTGCGCTAACAAACAAAGCACCTAACCCATGCCCAAGGTAACGAAGGTAGAAAGGGAACATTTCATGATAGAGCTAACATGTGATTAATACATTATAACTTCAAACATTAAGCTAGCCAAGCAAAGCAGCAGCCACAGTATGTTTCAGGGAGCAGGAGCAGCAGGAGCAAATGCAGTCGTGTGTTTGGGACCAGTGGTAATTAACAGTAGTATGGCAGACCCTTCCTGCAGCAACACTTTACAGTGAGTTTGTGATACTGAAAAGAGTCAGTTAGCTGGACACTCAGAGGCTGAGTAGAGGTGCTCAGGTGAATCAACAGGAGATCATATTCCAAATGGTAGTTCTACACACATAAGTAGAAGAGACTCAAAACAAAGGAAATAGTGATATGCTCAAATGGGTGTGTTTAGAGAATAGAGGAAGTGGTGAGCATTTTAACCAAGAAAACACTATAGAATTACTTTCAAAATAATACCCTTTTCAATCTTGATTTTCCCAGCTTACCTCTTAAATCAGGAGAGAACAGCAGTGTTGCCAGTCCTCACAAAGTACTATCACCATGGGTCTGATACACAAAAACAGACCTAACTCTCAAACAGGAAGTCACCATCTTGTCAATTAGGTGGCACACATGAGAAATGAAAAATCAACTTTATGGAAAAAGCAGTAAAAGAACACGTGGAACAGAGAGACGGACCTGCTCCTGAAAGCGTGTCCTCTCCCACAGCAGACGCCACAATTTAGGAACAGCTGGGACATTTCCTTCTCATGGGAAAAGGATGACTTCGTAGTTTACATTAAAGTGGAAATGACAAAAACTGACTGCATCACACAGAAAAAAGGTGTTTCCTGAAGGAAGGAGACAGAGCACTGCCTTTATTTAACACACACACACACAGGAAAAGTAAAATACACGTGTAAAACAAGCAGAAAAATATCTTTTTCAAGAGAGAAAGGAGAGAAAAACTAAATGAAGGAAATGTTTTATGGTTGAGGGTGGCCTCAGTGGGATAATCACTTTCTCCCAGTGGGTTATGTCAAGTGCAAATACGCTTAAGGGGAATGATAAGAACATATTTGCACTTTCTATTCATGTAGACATTTTTTATCTGTATTTTTTAATAAGTATCTAGTTTTAGTTTTTCTTCCACACATACACAGAAAGGATTCATGTTTCACAATTAACTTATCCCTAGTTCTTATAAATCAGATTATTTCAAAGAATTGAATGGTTTATTCTTTAAGTAAATCATACTGATTCTTAGCAAGCATATTTCTTCAGTCGATGAAAAGGATTTTTTGAGTGCCTCCTATGGGTAAATCCCAGTTTACACATGGGGAACACAGTGGAGAACAACTCCTCAAGGAGCTTTACTCACAATTGTGAAGAATATATTTTAAAAATCCCATTGCCTCAGTTACTATGCTCACACCCCACCTCTAATGAACAAAGGCATCAAAAGATTTTGCAACCAAAGGAACTCTTAAGGAAATCATTGGAAACTGTTAATAACCTAGTGTTTCCTTACACCACTGACCACAGGAATCCAAACAACTTTCTAATAAAGATATGGGTCTAGAAAGAACTAAAAATAATCTAACTATAACTTCATCTTCTGACTAGTGTAGCCACTGTCCAAACAGCGGCTTCAGAGGCTGAAGAAGACCAATCAAAAGAGAGTCCTTCATTTGCTCTAAGCACATGGTGAGGGTACTTCAGAGGAAGGTGGATTATAACGTAACATCACCCAGTTTCACTTGGTAGGGGTCGAGGGGATGGGTCATGGATTTTAAATTTATATCAGTGGTTTCAAATTTAACACTTTTGTGAATGTATTCAATGTTGGCTAGACAAAAAATCTGATTTGTCCATTTCCCATTTCCTTTTGTTAACTCTTGGTTAGAGCAAATTAACACTCTAAACTACAAAGTTAATTTTTCACTTTCTACTTCAAATCCTGGAATTATTTTGCACAAAGGTCCACTTCTTCCCAAAGCAAAAGGAAGGTTTCCTTCTACTTCTAGAATTTATGTCAACTATTAACTGTGATGAGGGGAAAACAAAACCTCTCAACTTCAACTGGGCAGTCATCTTCAAAATAATTTTAATTTCCAATCTAAAAGAAGGTCAAGGCTAATTTTTTTAATCCTTGCTAGTTCTTACTTGCACTGCTCTGCTTTTGATAACGATTACTCTTCATGCCTGAAATTGATCATTAAAGGAACCAATCAATTGATTAGAAAACATACCACTCAATCCAGGAACAGAAAGTCTGCAAATGCAAAATGGAGCTGAGTACCTCTGGGGTGCAATTTATTCACAGAATTATACATACACGTGAGGCTCACCAGAACCCTTCTGAATTATGTCAATGCAAGGATTACGGCTTCGCCTCCAAGGCTAAACCTTGGAATTGAGACAGAGTGACAGATACACAGCTAGTCATCTCATTAAGAACTCTTGGCATTCTGATGTGATTTTGGATGTCTTTGCTGACATATAAAAATCTGTTTGCAATTCAACAATCCTAAGGTCATAAGCTCATATATGCTACCAGAGGCTCTATATTAGTGTACATATCTAGCCAAGCCGAAGATTTCACAGTGGTTAGCATGGATTTACTGTTAAGTGTTCCATATTACCATTACTATCTCATCCCATTAACAAAATTGGCATGATGGGCTTTTATGTCGTCTAATAAAACAAACCATACTGTGCAAAGAAAGTCTAAATTAGAAAAAGATTACATAGCTCCTTCTCTGAGCATAGTGCCTTCTAGTTTACAATACACGTTCATACCTGTTGTTTCACTTTATGCTCAAAACAACTCTAAAATTATACCTCCATTACACATACTAAAATCCATCAAGGACACATAGTAAATGGTGGAATTAGGACTGGAATCCAAGTCTTCTGACACCTGCTTGTTTATTCTTAGGCAGGTGAGCTGCTATACTTCAGTCACTTAAACTTTTATCATATCAGTTTTTTAAAATCTGGGTTTTTCTTAGACTTATAATATGAAAAAAACAAGGAAAATAAGTTATTAACATTGTAAATATTTATAAAGACTTTGAACCTTAGATAATACCATCAGCCCAATAACTTATATGGGATATTTGGTAACCCTTTTATTTTTCAATTTTGTTTTACTGTGACAAAATACACATAACAAAATTTACCATATCCACCATCTTTAAGTGTACAGTTCACTGGTATTAAATACATTCACAATGTGCAACCACACAACCATCCATCTCCACAGCTCTTTTCATCTTGTAAAACTGAAATTCTATACCTAATAAACAATAACTTCCCGTTTTCCCTCCCCCAGGCCCTTGCAATCACCGTTCTATTTTCTGTCTCTATGATTTTGACTACTCGAAGTATCTCATGTAAGTGCTATCATACAGTATTTGTCTTTTTGTGATTGGTTTATTTCACTTAGCATAATATTCTCAAGTTTCACCCATGTTGCAGCAAGTATCAGAATTCTCTCCCTTTTAAAGGCTAAATACTATTCCATTGTACTCACATGTATATTCCACATTTTGCTTATCCATGCATCTGCTGATGAACACTTGGGAGCAAACCAGATTTCTGATTGACTCTGTTCAAATACGGAACATTGTACTCAGCACTTAGCCCCAAATATACATATTTTAAAATAAAGTTAATATTCAAGAAGAACTACATATTGTATTTTTTAAATAAAAGATAATAGTGATAAGGATATTAGAGGGGTCTATGTAAGGCCTTTGATTTACCACTATTTTCTATATCTACATAGTATCAAAATAATTCAAAACACCCGAGCAAGAAGTACAGCAGTTCAATCAAGTATTTTGAAAACTTCTGCCTGGATGTTTTAATCATCATAGCTTATTCCTGTTTCTTGTCCGTCTGGTATTTTTTCTAGTTAGATCATGACAATCAAGGAAGATTTCAGCAGCATTATAATAACAGTTAATATTATTGGGCACTCACAAGATGCAAAATGCTTCACATGGGTTTCACATGGGTAGGCACGTTTAACCTCTGATATTGACAAACTTTTCCATAAAAGTTGAACTTATTAATAGTCTCATCACTACTGTACACATTAGAACTAAAGTTTCATTTACAATTTCCATTCCAGGGAAATCTCACTCACTCTTATTTTTATACTTGACGAAAATAATAATGTTCAAAAAGAAGGAATCAGTGGTTCTATTTACTTCCTAGCAAAGATTAGACTGTTGATGGTCAGTGAAGCTTCCAATTACTGAGTGTTTTTCTAAAGTTAAAAACAAAACAAACAACAATAAAAAAATCAAGCAATACAAACAAGTATATTCTGCTTTACTGCTTTAAGTATTACAGCATATGGACTAGATTCTAAGAGTATTCCTAGAAATGCAGACATAAAATATATATTTAAACATCCAATAGTGACTGTAAAATCCAGATAGTTTTTAATAGTAATAACCAAAAAGATGGTATGCTGAGAAATGCTCGTTGAACAGTAAAAAGCCATTTCATATCCCATTACCACCTGCCACAAAAAAGAAATATTCACAGTAAGCCCAAGCAGAAACTGGTATTTAAATTCCCCTATTTTAAAGTGTAAATCCTTCTATATCTGGCTTATTTCTCTTAGCATAATGTTTTCAAGGTTCATCCATGTTGTATAGCATGTACCAGAATTTCATTTTTTTAAGGTTTGTGTGTATATATACATTGTTTGTATGTGATATATACATTGTGTGTATATATCAGATTTTGTTTTTCCATTTATCTGTCAATGGACATTTGAGTTGTTTCCATCCTTTGGCTACTGTGAATAATGCTGCTATGAACACTGGTATGTATACAAGTATGTTTTTGAGTCCCTGTTTTAAATTCTTTTGAGTATATACCAAAAAGTGGCATTACTGAATCCTATGGTAATTCTGTTTAGCTTTTTGAGGAACTGCCAAACTGTTTGACAGAAGCTGACCCATTTTACATTCCCACCAGCAACTTCCAATTTCTCCGCATCTTCACCATTTCTGATAACAGCTATCCTAACGTGCACAAGTGGTATCTCATGGTTTTGATTTGCCTTTCCCTAATAACTAGCGATGCTGAGCATCTTTTTCATGCGTTTACTGCCCATTTGTATATCTCCTTTGAGAAATATCTATTCAAGTCCCATTTTTATCCATTTTTGAATTGGGTTGTTTGTCTTGTTGAGTTGTAGAAGGTCTTTACATATTATTCTTATCAATCCCTTATCAGATATATGTTGCAAATGTTCTGTCCCATTATACAAATATTTCCCTTTTGATAGTATTTGTGACATACAAAAGTTTTTCATTTTGAATGAAATACAAGTTCCCTATTTTTCCTTTTGTTGTCTGTGCTTTTGGCATCATATCCAAGAAATTATTACCACATCCAATGTCATGAACCTTTCCCCTGATGTTTTCTTCTAAGAGTTTAACAGTTTCAGCTCTTAGTTTAGGTCTTTGATTCATCTCGAGTTAATTTTTATATATGGTATAGGGTTTACTTTATTCTTTTGCATGAGGACACCTAGTTTTCCCACGATCATTTATTGGAAAACATTGTCCTCTCCTTAATGAATGGTATTGGCTCCCTTGTCAAAATTCAATTGACCATATATATGCATGGGTTAATTTCTGGGGCAATATTAATTTTCATAGTACCAAACTGCCCCCCAAAGGGCTAGAAAAAGTACTCTAGGAAAGCAATCAGCTACCTCCCTGTACCCTGAATGTCGATGCTCTTTCAGAGTGCTTTACAGTAAGATTCCACAGGTCAGACTGCTGTCAAAATCCATATATATTTTAACTATGAGTATTACGAGTACAATGTTCTTAGAAATAGCATTGGATACTATCGTAGTTACCTAGTTCCATAGTATAAATCAGTAGTTTTCCAAACTGAATTAAAAGGTCATTACAATTTCATGGGAATATCTGAAGATTTCACTACCTACTCTTCTGACACATTCTTATTTCCATAGTTTGTAATTTTATTGTAAAGGAGAATATTTGTTCCCCTCCCCATCACTATCTGTGGAATAAAAATTTCATTAGTGTTACTTATCGACTAGGGATGTTCTGTGAATATTTTTAATGTTTTGAAGCTCATGTTACAGAGGGCAGTATCCATGTCAGACTAGAACACAAAACTATATGAAATGTTTGTCTGATTCGGTGTGGACATTTCTAGGTTCCCAGCTGACTCATTCTCTCAAAAATCACATAATAAAACATCAATCAAGTATGAAGTTTTGGAAACACAAAGATAAAAATACATGATTCTTACTGTCAAGGAGCCAATGGTCTAATAGACCAGAAAACATGATAATACAAAATGATAATTTCTCACAAAAGGTTTCCCATAGAGTATATTCAAACCATAAAGTCTCATTTATATCATAAAAGACTCCTAAGAATACCTTCCCTAATTCTCATTCCTCCCAACCAACAATAATCAACCTTTCCCTTGAGCTACCACAGCGACTTTGATCTGTGTACCTTCTTACCACTTTATACTTTATACTGTAGTTATTTAAGTGCACAGCATATCTTCTCCAATTGATAGTCCTTGAGGAAAGAGTCTATTTCTGATTTATCTTTGTATCATCGATCATGTTTAGCACCAGCAAGAATTAAAATATTTACTTAATGAAGAATTTAGAACCCCAATACAATAATTTGAAAACAGCATCTAAGCTTCAAGGGATTAATGTAGCTTTAAAATTCTCCCGTCTACTCTTGGGAGAACTTATTTAGTAGAAAATGGGCTCCAATGGTGATATTTTTTTTTCCCCTCAAAGAAAGATGTTCTTTTTATCATGTCATTCTTCCCAAGCTATTCATTCTTGGTTGAAACATAAAAATAAAGAAGCAGACAAGTTAACCATAAAAATGGAATAACAGCAAATGGGCGAGTGAAATATCCAGAAACATTCAAATGCAACTTACAAAGACAGAAAAGGTAGAAAGTCGTAAGAAAAAGGCTAGCTATACTTTAAAAATAAATAGAATTAGAAACAACTGAGGGTGGGGAATAAATTTCTTTACATGATAATGTTATAGCTTTCTCTAAAAACATTAATTCAGATACAGCTGAAAATATTCATTCTCTCAAAAATATACTTGTGCAGATAGGAAGTTTCTGTTAAACGATTTTAAAATGTCAAAAACTGTTTGACGGATATATTAATCCTATTTTTAATGCTTAAAATTATTTCAGCAAAAAAACAACTCACCTGGATTTAAAGACCAAGATAATGTCAAGTAAAATTACAACTGCTAAAGAAAAAAAAAATGGGAGAAGAGCAAGAAGAGAGGTCCACCTGTAAAGAGCAAACAGACTAACTGAAAATTGGACTGGCCCAACAACCATACAGACCGAGGTCTCCAGTGTGCAATCCAAACGCAAACAAAATTGCTATGATCTCCCTAGGCTATTCCACAGTCTGGAAATAAGTTTTTTAAATCAACATTCTTGACAACTGAACCAGGATTAATCATTACTGGCCCAGTGCATGCAATATGCTGAAAACCTGAAATACAAGATAATTCATGAAAAATAAAAGAAAAAGTGACCCACTAAAACTCTGAAGTTAAAAAAAAAAATTATATACACACACACACACACACACACACACACACGCGCATTCTACTTTTTGTCCTCAAAGTTGTAATAACCAGTTTAGATCAAAATTAAATTTTCTTTGGTATATGAAATATAATAGACAAAGAACAAAATCAAACTGTTTCACCATTAGTGGAATTTTCTTATGAAGTAACTGGATGATGGCAATTATTTAAGTGGCACTTATTTGTCATTACCAAGAGAATTAATTAGATGTGGTTCCTGAGTCTAAGAAGTGAAAAAAATGTATGGAAAAAAAGTACTAGACAAAACTCAGTTATGAACAAGATTATTAATATTGTATTAGTGTGCTAATTCTAAACTAAAATCCACATTCCATGTTATTCCAGAATATTTCCTGATTAAAACAGCACTTTAATTGAATTATTGTTTTCTCTTTTTAAAGCAAGAGGTTTTCATTTTTTTCTGTAAAAATATTTGTAGGATCATTTCTCAGTTCACTCCCAAGTCACTTGCTAAGCTGACTTTGACAAACACGTTACCCTGAAGAAGCAAAACACTTGGACCAGTCAAACCTGAATGCCTGAGCTCTTTGTCCCCGTCTTGCTGCCACTGCCCTCACTGCCTCCCTTCCCAGAAGATAATATAGAATGTTAGTTTAAAAGAACTAATAGTTCTTTTAGTATGATTATGTTTTCAATCACCTTACTCTTAATGCTAATGTGGTTCTGGTTTACCCACAGAAGAGGCAGCTGTTTTCTAATTATGGCAAGCTCTGGCGTAAACAATAATGCCTTTAAGAAACAACACTATTTAAAAACTACTACAGACTTCCTGACCTACAATGATCTAATCACAAAGTACAATTCCAAAGAATGAGGGCTCCTTTTGCAATGCATAAAGTCATAAAATCTTCAAGGGGAGATTTTTTCTAGATACGGAATTTAACACAGAGTCCACGGATTCCAAGAACACATGGATAAACTTCAGAAAAATTTTGATTCTCCCAAGTTAAATACAAAAAATTATAAGTGCACTTTTGTTGGGAGAGTCTATTGCTTTGATCAGCTTGTCACGTGGCCTGTGACGCACCAAAAGAGTTTAGTGATCTAATACGATTGGAGATTTTCATCTGGTTTCATTGGTACCTGCCAATCAGCTCTGGGAGATCTATCACAAGTAACTAGCTGCTGATCAAGTACGCAAGTTTGAAATATTTGCTTTTTGAAACATACAATGGAACAGACCCAGTGTTATCTTTATATTAACATAACTTCTCATTTACTTGCATTTCTTATAAGGCAACGAACCATAGCAATAAAATTGCCCATAATTCTGAGCATCTCTGGCAATGTCTAACATCTCATTATAAGATAAAGGTTGGAAATGTGTGAAAAAATTAATTTCCTAAATGATTTACCTAAAAACAGCAGATATTTATGGTAGGCAGCCTCTAAGATGCCCACCCCCACCCAATGTTTCCACCCTCCTGGTATTTACACTCTTGTACAGACCCCTCTCACACTGTATCATGATTGGTCTGAGAGCAATAGCATATAACAAATGATATGTTTGCAAGATTAGGTTATAAAAAACAGGCTGTGGCTTCCATCTTGGATTCTCTCTCTCTCTCTCTCTCTCTCTCTCTCTCTGAAACATATCCACACCCACATACCCCACATACCCCACTTACTTGTTCTTGGAGAAGCCAGATGCCATGTCTTAAGGACATTCAGACAGCCCTGTGGCAAGGCTCGTGGCAAAGAACTCTCTCCAGCTCACGAGGAACTTAGGCGTGCCACCAACAAGTGTGTGAGCTTGGAAGCAGATTCTCCCGCCTCAGTCAAGCCTTCAGATGACTGAAGCCCCCTAGCCAGCAGCTCAACTGCAATGTCGAGAAAGATCCTGAGCCAGAAGCACCCAGCCAAGCAGCTCTTGGGTTCCAGATTCATAGAAACTGTGAACCAATACTGGTTTGCTGTCTTCAACTTCTAAGTTTTGGGGTGATTTGTTACACAGCAATGGATTAATACAGTATTTGGGGTTTTTTTTATTTTAACATTAGCGAGTGCTCATGTATGCTTTCCTCTTATAAACAAGGCACACAAATTCTTTCTCCATCTCCCACATTATCTCCAGAAATTCCTTAAAGCATCATTTCTCAAACTTAAGTAATATACCCAATTTTAAAGAAAAAAACCCCTAAATACTAAAAAACAGAACCATAAAAAGTATCTGGGTACCTGTTATCTGTGAAAGGTGAGGAAGGTCTGGGGAAAGGGAAAGAAGGGAGGTAGCCGAGGGAAGGGATGTGACTGTGGGCTCCTAGAATTACTTCAGATCCTGCAGGCACATTTTAGCTATGATGACAGACCAAGTCCGCTTTCTAAGGAAGAATATAATGGATGGGTATGAATGCAGTAGTAAGTAAATAGAAGGAACTCATGACAATAACTCTATGAGAAGTGGTTCAATAAGAGAACACAGAGACAGCCTAAGAATATATTACGAAATAGGGCTTGCAGCCCCTCAATGAACGTAGTTCCCATGTCTGAGCTTTATAAGTTCAGCATTTAAACTTAATTCTTATCGGCAAAGGATCATTACATCCAGGGTCTGGAGCTCTTACTACCATCGGGACTTCCTCTACAGGTGAAATGTGACTTTATAATTTTATCCCACAGTAAACAGAAGAATGTGTAACTTTGGGGCTTGAAAACATACTACAGAGAAAATCTGAGTAAGTCAATATATAAATAACTGAAACCTATTTTATCTTCTAATAATTTTACTAATTTTATTAATTTTATAAAAGTGATTCATGCTTACTGTTAAACTTAAAAATTATTAAAACATTTTTGAAAAGTTAAAAATAATCACCACAAATCTAACTCTGAGACAATCACTGTTAACATTTTGGTGAACACCCTTCATACACACATAAAGACACCTCTCTCTTCACATACACTGTACATACACACATGCTACTCTGTAACCTACCTGTCTCACTTGCTGTGACATCATTCTAAGTAAATAAAAATCATCATTGTTAATGGCTGCATTGTATGCCAATGTCATATGTAGTAACCGAAATTTATTTCACCAGGCCCTTTCAAACATGTTCAGGTTTTCTTCTAGTTATTTTTAAATTTTTTTACTATTTTACAGATATAATCTTCATCCTTATGCATACAACTTTTTACATTTGTGCTGCTGGTAAATTCTCTGGTGCAGAATTGAGTCAAGGAATATAAAACATTTTAACATACATGCGAACCTTTAGAAAGAGGGTATCGAGACAATGTGCTTTTAAAAAGCAACTAGAGTAGCAATATTTCACGTTTAAAAACAATATAATTAATAATGAGATAGTCTGTAAGGGTTGCATAATATTCCAATAATATTTCATGACTGGGGCAAATGATAAGTAAATGTTTAAATAAAACAAGATACAAAATTGTTTTTACACTCCTGTCCTAGGTTGAGTGCTAGTTCTTAAAAACTACTATGGATTCCTTCATGGGCTCTCTCTTCCCTTATTTACTGGCTGCTGCAAAAGTGCAGGATTCAAAGGCCTGGGGGATGAAGCCACTGGAGGAATGAGCCTGGGTCTCAGAACAGACCCTCTCCTACCCTCCCACTCCCAATCTACGCTAAACCGCAACAATGAAAACTAAGGCACTGCATTAAGTCAATGGATTTTGGAGATGTTTTTATATGCACAGATAGCCTATCCTAATATAATAGGCTATCTTTGGGTGGTTTATTGCTGGTTTTTATTTACTAACTTGTATTTGTACTTTCCAAACATTTTACAAGGAGCTTGTGTTACTTTTACAGTCAGAAACTATTTTAAACAAATAAATAGTGCTGAATACACATATGCACTCAGTGTATGCTATATTTATATTTATATATATATTTCTTTGAAATTATATAAATTTCAAGTCACTAAAAACATTATCATTTAAAAACTAAATATATGCTGTCAAAATGTCTTAAGAAGCTGAACTATGGGGCTAGTTACCACCTGAGTGTGCCACAAAATTTCCCTTCATGCTAGTGTCAAACAGCAGCAGAAGCCTTGAGGCAAGAAGAAAACAGTGGTCTGGTGATCTGTGCTTGAGTAGCTATATGACCTTGGGCAAGTCCAGGAAATGTTCCATTTTTTACTGCGTAAAATGAGAAAGCTGAACTACATGACCACTAAGGTCTATGAACAGTTTTTCCCAGCCAGCATTTTCTTTCTTATGATGCATCTCGTGCTCCTGTAACTCTCCATCACCCAGAAAATCCTCCTGCTCGTCCTAAGAACTCAGTACCTGGTTACTTTTGGAAAGCAAAAAGCACTTGTGGTATCCATGGCCCACGTAAGAAGTCAGATAACAAAAAGAGGCTGTTTGAGGCTAAAACAACAGTTGCTCGAAGAGGGATAGACTGTTTCTCCTCACTTAACTTTTAACTCCAGCAGGCTAGTCATGACACTGCTTTATACTCTGCACGACACTTTCATGCCTTCACAAGCCAATATGAATTCAGATCACATATGTGATGGTACCCCAGAAAGTGAGAGGCATCTATAGGCATACCTCATTTTATTGTGCTGCACTTTATTGTGCTTCACAGATGTTGTGGTTTTTACAAATTGGAGGCAAAACTCTCCACCAGCAAAAAGATTACAACTTGCTTTACTGCAGTGGTCTGGAACCGAACCTGCAATATCTGACGTCTGTCTGTATTTAAGCATTAAAATGGGACAATGTGAAAAGGAAGATGTAGTTTCTAAATTAGGAAAGAGGAGGTTCACATGAGAAATATCAAAATTTAGAGAAAGTATAAAGAATTCTAAGACCAGTAAAAATACTGTCCAGTTATAATAAAAATTGACTCCACTGTACAGTGCTGCCTCACTGTATATGGTTAAAAGATAAAGGAACTGATGTGGAAAAGGATCATAAGAAAAGAGGGCTTCTGGGACAATCCATAACAGAAGGTGGCAGGTTTTGATGGGGAAAGTGGTGGCCTGAGAGAGGAAAAGGATAGAAAGCAAAAGTGAAGATTCAAAAAGATTTCCTAGTCTTAAAAAAAACAGTGGCTCTCAAAATTGGCCTTAGGCCAGAAGCTGTAGCATCACCTAGAAACTTGTTAGAAATGCAAATTATTGGGCCTTACTCCACACCTGGGGATTCCTGCTATCACTGGTGATAGAAAAGAGAGCAGGTCCCATTCCAGGCAGCAGACAACTCCACAAGTGGAGTTTCTGTTCAGTCAACTAGTCTAGTGTGGCTTTAAAGTTTCTGATCCACTTCTGTTGCTGAGTAGTTCCTTCTTGGTGGACTGAGTTATCAGTAATCCTTTGGCTTTGCAGTTAGTTATCACTCTAATCTTTAGGCTTCCTCACCAAGCAATATCCTTCAGAATAAAGACTGTTCTAGTGGGTCTACTCCCTATTACCTGTAATTCCTTTAAAGCGTGGAAAGCTGATGGGGTGAGGTTGGGGAACGGAGGTAGAAGGGACTATCAATGAAGAGTTATTAGCAGCCAGGGGAAGCTGGGTGGACAGACCCGTTGAAGAAAGGAAACCATATGGATGACGCATATGTTCCATAAGATGTTATGCTCCATCAACGAGTAAATTTAAGGATCTTGTACTGTCTAATACAACACTAAGGGAAAAAATGTTTATTTTAGAGTTCAGTATGAAAGAATCTCCACCTCAATTCCATTTGGGGTTTGATGGCCTAGTCATAAATACTACTTAGCATTAAACATGCCATTTTTAGTTATTCAGTAAATGGCAAGCCAAAGCTAACAGATACATGGTCTTCCAAATACAACTGAAAATAAAATATTGTCTCATGGTTTGGTTTGGTGGTTAACGGTAGAGAACTATTTCTTTTCCAGTAAGAGTTTACATTTATACATTACATGTCCCCAAACCTGAAACAAGTCTGGTTAAGCGTTTTTGGTCTAATTTATGCCCTGGCTCAAACTTAGAAACTTGAATATATTTAGTATTTTCTATTACTCACAATATGACACAACTTTTCAGTTTTCCAACCTGGGGATGATTCAAAATCCACATTTAGCCATAACATTTTAAAAACCATTCTCAGTTGTCATTTTTAAGGAATTCATGGAAAGCAAAGAAATGCTTAAAATCCTTGATGTATATTCATGTTAGAGAACATAAATAGTAGGTATAGATAAGTAATCTGTTTATGCTTAGAGTGTCATTGTCTGAGTTGACAGTTTCAGAATAGAATTAATTACACGGCAGTATCTTGGGTTATTGAAATCTTTGGTTTTCCGTCCAGTTCAAATGAAAACAAGAACATATTAGTCTAACTGTTACTAAAACATCTCTTTACCTAATAGTGAATTTAAAACAATTGTTGTACTTCATCCTTTAAAAATATATAATTTAAATTACAAAATAGCTTGTTAAAGAAATTATCTGGCCTATCAAAAGTAAATAAAAATTTTTAAATATAAGGAAAATTACATTTACAAAAACCATCAAAATGATTCCAAAAGATATCAATTTAAAGACATACCCCATAGAAATTAAATATATAATACAGATTTTAAAACAAAAATTTTAAATACAAGCATTATATTCCCTAGGCTGAGATATCTGTAACTGCCAAATATAATTTTAATTGTGATTTTTCAAAAAAAAAAGTAATCACAAAAATAAACTCTGAGATCTGCTAACACATTAAGGACATTGTTTCCCCCAAGTGTGTTCCAAAAAAACAAGTGTTCCATGTGATATTAACGCATTTTACTAGAGATGGATTTCCTTGGTCTACGTGACATAGTTAATACACTGGTTTTTGTTTTTTAAAGTAAATCCAGTATTTAGCAATACTTCTCAGGCTGCTATGCTGATATACATTACACACCTTTAAGAGACAGAATGCAGAAAGTAGTTTCCCAAACATATTTGGAATTACGTTCCTGGGAAGTCTCTTAGAACTAATGATCTACAAAACATACTGTGGGAAATGCTACTCTGGGGCATGAGGTTTCTAACGTGAAAATGACAATGTACAACATTTACACAGGGTTAATGGTCAGGTTAAAAAGGATCCACATTAGTTCTTCAGGTATAATCCTCATCTAGGATGTCTGAATTCCACGCGGTTTTTGACTAGGCCTGTCTACCTGCTTATCTCAAACAGAGCATTAGTCTGGAGTTTATTCTACACAGAAAGCTAGTTGCCAACATTCATGTATTAGGTTTAACCCATCTGCACTTCTGCATCTTTCCTGTTCATAGAGATTAACGAGGAAGCAAGTTGTGATCCCAGGACCTCAAAACAGAAATGAAAAACAAATGAATATAATACAATGAACTTATTGTGCCTGCTATTCATTATTTACAAAAAAAGTATGAAGTAATTGCACTATATATGTTACAATGTTTATACTATATACATTTTAATAAAGCACATGAGAATTTTAAATTAAAAAGTCAGAGTATAGTTACTTTAAAAGAACACTGCTCCTGCCATGAAATCCCATTCCCCAGAAATGGGCTCGTCTGATTAGTACAACTGCTCTGCCAGCTGGATGGATCCCAAGTAAATTTCAAACTGGCACTTGGCAAAATATCCCTGTACCCAGCATTTAACATGGAACACAAACTAAAAATGCATTCTGGGATGGCCCTGAGCACCAAACAATTGTATGGTAACATGAATATATTCAACTTGTCTTCTTTATGTTAAATTTGCTAGATGAGCAGTTTAAATAATACTTCAAATTCTGTGCTTGAATTCTGCTTACATCTATTCTGTGCTAGTCTGTTGGCGTCTAACCCTGGATTTGTAAAGACTGACATCTGGTAGTTATAGCAACCCTTCACTAGGTCGGAAGTTGAAGACCATGAGCCTCAAAGAAATGTAAACCAGGTTTATTACTATGAATATATCAAAATCTTTTTTTTTAAATAGCCATTCAAAAGGGCTTTTTACTTAAAAGAAAAACACCATGTGTGTGCTTTCGTGCTCATGCATTATATAATTGACCTACAAAAGTCAAGTTTTAAAAGGGGTTAAAGGGATGAATGATTAAATTAAACGAGTATTTAGGTCTACATTCCCTTCATCCACAAGGCTGCCACTGTCCCTTTTATAAGCCGAGGGATGACAGCCAAATTAGCCCTATTTAAGCTGGCCATTTAATTTAACTCTAACTTCCCTTAACCATAATGTGGGTGTTCTTGGGCACACACTTTTCCCTTCTCAATGAAGTTTCATGTAGGCAATACTTCAGATAAAGAGTAAATAATTAATGGTATAAAAACAATAACATGTATACAGCATAGGGGCACACACAAAGTGTTTTAAAATTCATCACAGTCTCATTAAATTAGGAAGCAAAGCCAGATATGTAGAAAGACAATTATAATCTCAGATTCTATTCCTAAGGTTACCAAGTTAGGGTAACAGTAGAATTAGGAAAATTGAATCCAAACCACCTAGTTAGAAATTTTATGTTCCTTCTAGTACATCACAGTTTCTTTCCTTAAAAAATAGTATTTTACAGTTTACACAGCTTTTAGTATTATAAACATAATGTGCACATATATGTATGAAAGGGCTTTGCAGTCTGAACTTGCCCAAACCTCCCCGGGGCCCACCTCCAGTCTAGTTTTACTCGTTGAACCTCTGTTCTTCCTTTTCTCTCCTTATCTTTCCAAAGTTACCACCACTTGCTTGAGCCTAAGTGAAGGCAGTAGTGAGTAAATGCGGCATCCGGCTTCCCAGAGCACTCATGAGCTATGATTACATCCCCCCTCATTTACAAACTGACATGCCAACACACGGACTAGTGCCCTTTGCTCTTCTTCTTAACGCAATAATGTCAAGGACACAGCCATTAAGAGATGACCTAGGATTATACAAGACTTATCCAGCTCAACATGCTTATTCTATCCCATTATTTTACTTCAACCCTGTCTATAAAAAGCGCTTTCCTTCTATGGCCAGTCTCTGAAGTCTAAGATTTGATATTCCTTGCACTTAAGGAGATTCTTCTTGTATCTCTTCCTGAAGACATCGGAAACATACTTTGTTGATTGATTTTCAAGGTGGGAAAGACATTCTTTCACAAGAGGCTTTTAGATGATCCTGCTCAAAAAGTCTCCTCATTAATGTCTGGATGACTCACTAGGTAACAGACAGGGAAGGAGGGTGGCCTGGAGTGAGGGGCACTGAAGTCATTCAAGACAGGAAAACAATGCAAGGATCAGTCAACACCACTTGGCAAGAGACCCCTTTATAGATAGCACTCTGCTTCATGCTAAAGGACACAAACAGTTCATGGAAAACACGAGGCGAGCATAATACAGCAGAAAGGACAATGGCTCTGGAATCAGACAGACTTGGGTTGGAATCCTACTACTTACTAGCCAACCCAGGGCAAAGTCACAATAAATCTGAATCTCTATCTTAAAATATCCATCTTGCAGAACTGATGTGAGGATTAAAGACTTTATATAAATTACCTGGCACAGTATCTGATACATGGCAGATATACAATAAATAGTAGCTATAAATTTAACTTTTAAAATCACCTATCTTCAAGAAGCTGGTCAGAAGTTAGCAACCACTAGAGGTAGTGGATGGGGTAATTTTTTCTTAATACCTCATGAACTGGGAGAGTTAGAGAATTAGTAGTGGCTGCTTGTAGGCAAAAGCTCTCCAAATAGCCCTGTAATACGTGGCCCAGCCAAGTAAGCTGGAATAGCTGTAGCTGAGGCATCCTGGGGGAGTATTTCCCTGAACCTTCGCAAGCTCCCAACAGCAAGACCACAACATAAACTCTTGTCTTTATAACAGTATTGTCCAATACAAATAGAATGTAAGCCATAAATGCTTTTCCATTTTCTAGCATCCACATTAAAAACGTAAAAAGAAACAGGTGAAATTAAATATTTTATTAACCCAAAATATCATTTCAACCTGTAATAAATATAAAACATTGTTATTTTACATTCTCTATCTTATACTAATTCTTAGAAATCTAGCATGTATCTTACACTTAGCACATCTCAATTAAGTTTAGCTACATTTCAAGTGGCCAACCGTCACACACAGCCAGTGGCTACTGTATTGGACAGCTGGGCTCTACAATCCTGGCATAAACTGGGCCAAGTTCAAAGAATCAACCCCAATGCTTGTTATTCCACTGTCTTTCTAGGGACCTTAAGAGCCTTGTTTTTAAAAGAGCTCACTTTTAAAACATAAAAGTCTCTGAAAAAGCAGTGAACTCATCAGCTAACATTTCAACAGGGATTATTTGAGACAGTTTAGCCGCCTGGGAAGTCAAGAGGAAAAACAGCAAAGAAAAGCTAAAAAGGGGGTGCTGAGAAGGGAATCTTGAAAAATCAAGGATGTATTTTGCCTGGCTCACAGGTCAGCCTGGATCCACGCCACTTAAAATCATCTTACAAATCTTCTTGGGGTTGCCAAGCCCTAGAACACTATAATCCTAAAACACCTGTATATCAAAAGCTCACAGTCTGCTATGACAAACATACACACAAGTATACAACCAGTGACAGCTGTTGGGAGCTGAAGAAATTGGTAGAGAAATGCCAATCCCATCGATCAACAGCATTTCTTGATTGCCTATTAACAGAGTATATTCCAATCAGGTCAGCGCCTTCAAAATTCTACAATGTTTAGTAAATAAGGCCTCTGTAAGGGGTCACTAGAATAATGTGAAAGTCTGGACAATTTTAAAAAGCTGATAACTGTTAAGAATCTACTCTGAGGTGTCATGATAATCCATGCATTTGGCTAATTATGCCTTGGGTTATGTTACGTTTGTTAAAGTCTGACTATAACTGTAAACAACTTTCAATCAGGTAAGAAAAGTCTGTGTCATATGGTTTGCTTTTTTGCAATTCAAGAAGTACTTTCAAAGTATGCAATGTAAAGTGGAACCAGATGCTGTTGGCAAAGAACTAGACTTTCAAATGTGACCACTTTCCAAGGACATTACCATAGATGTGGCCTACACACGGGATGAGTATGAAGTTTTGAAAAGTTCACATCTAATAGATGATTATCTATTCAGAACTCTCACGTTTTCCTGCATTTCAATGATGTCTCAAATTTTCAAATGAATTAAGTTACTCGAAATGCATAGCAAATCAAAAATATATGTATGATTGACACCTCCCTCCTCCTACGTAGATTCAGAACAAGCCATACAGCTAATGTCACAGAAAGTCCCCATTCTATCTAAAAATACAAATTGATATTAACACCTGAACAAGAATAATAGGTCACTTGCATTATAAAGTTCAGTTGCAAAGTTGTAGTTTTTCCTTCATTTAGAAAATCTTTCCTTAGTTCCAATTCTTGCACAAGTTTACAATCATCAGTATACTATTACTCAGGAAGCTAGCCTTCCAAAGCAGATGCAAAACATTTAAATTTCAAATTGCAATAACCCCCATGATAAAACTTTTAAAGAAATTGAAAATGATGGATTTGTATACTTATCTAGGAAAAGATATAAAGAAGTATCTTTAGGGGAAAAAAGAAGTATCTTTAATAATTGAGAATTTTCTGTTTAATAATTGAAACAAATTTAGTGACATTTACAGATGTTATTTTAACTGATTAATGGATAAGTATATTGAAATAAAATTAACTGCCAGAATTCATTTCTTAATATTTAAACCTTTCAGACAATGGTCCTCAATTAAAATCTCAATTAACCACAATGCTTAGGGGCTAGTTTGTTCTGGACAAAGACTGAATCCTAGTCAATACAGTAAATGAGCTAAGTTTCTTTAATATATTCCAACATTCATTTTAGACATGCCTCCCTCCTTTTCCTTTCTCATAAGCAGGGGGTTGGGAGTGCAAGTAAACAACAATCATTTATTCAATACAAATTTTCTGAGCACCTCATATGCATCAAACACACAGGACATACTTTACATATGTAATCTTATTTAATCTCCACATCAACTTAAGTGATAGGTAGTTTTATCCCAGTTCTATTTATGAATAAAGTAAAAAGGCCCCGAGAAGTTAAGTAACGTGCTCAAGGCCAGCAGGATTCTAAGTCCCGGATAGCAAAGCTTGTCTTATTTGGACAACCCAATGCTGACTCTTTTCTACTCTAGCTCGCCTCACTTAAGCTCAACCAACTGAACTTGCTCTCTACAGTTCTCATTCAGTAATATTTTCATTTCTTCAGCAGTACTAATTTTTGGTTATCACATCATAAAGGCAAAAAATGGTTAAAAGTATCAGGATGGAGAATGGTTCAATGTGTTTTTCTCTCTGAAGTGTTTCGTTTTCCGTTCAATTATAAAGAGTATACGTAGAGATGGCAAGACTTTAGTCCACCAAAATAAACTCCTAGTGAAAGACTCCTCAACCCTGATGTGGGGCGAAAGAGAAAGCTGTTCTGAGGCTGTGCTGTCCAATTTGGTAGCTGCTCGTCACACGTGACTACTGAGTACTTGAAATATGGCTTGTCTGAATTGCTACCGTGTTTCCCTGAAAATAAGATTTAACCGAAAATAAACTCTAGCATGATTTTTCAGGATGACATCCCCTGAACGTAAGCCCTAATGCGTCTTTTGGAGCTCAATTTAATATAAGACCAGGTCTTATTTTTGGGGAAACATGGTAAGTGCTATAGTTTAAAATACACACAGAATTTCAGACTTGGCATATAAAAAAAGAGTAAAATATTTCATTAATTTTTCATTGACTCATTATTTCAGTGAGTCCATATTTCATTAATATCGATTACACGTTGGAAGATAATATTTTAAAATTGAGTTAAATATATTATTAAAATCAATTTGACACATTTTGGGGGTGGGGACAGCCGTAGTCCAGGGCCTTCCAATGAGACATCAAATAGAAGTCTCAGGGTGTTTGTATAACAGTCATCCACCTCTACAAAAATCATCCCTGAACATAAGGCCCAAACCCTTACGATCAAACATCTTAAAAGAAACTATAGTGAGTGATCAAAAAAGAAACACTTTGGGGAAACCCATACAATTAATTATTCAGATAAGAAATGTCAAAAAAATGTCATCTTATAATAATAAGCCAAACAAATATAGCCTTCTCTTCCATGACCCCTCAAAATCGTAAAAGCCATCATTCCAACTTCTTATTTCATATACTTTCATAAACATATTTATCTTTACTGTTTAAGACTTTACTGTGCAAGATGCTAGGGTCT
Organism: Rhinolophus sinicus; assembly: GCF_057876585.1. NCBI lineage: Eukaryota > Metazoa > Chordata > Mammalia > Chiroptera > Rhinolophidae > Rhinolophus > Rhinolophus sinicus. Next base: position 17,002,675 of record NC_142515.1, read on the forward strand.
TTTTGGATTGATCACTTTGTAATGTATATAAATGTCTAATCGCTGTTGTACACCTGAAACTAACATAATATTGTATGTCAACTGTAACTAAAAAACAAATTTTGACGAACGGTCTTAGCGTCTTCATTCTGAATACTGATTCTAAGTCCCGTCGACTAGAGAAGACACTGGCGTCAACATGCGCAGACTTTGGATGCACCTAGAGGTTACTGCTTCCAACACATCCCTGGAGCCCACTGTATTCTTAATTATTTGATCCTCCCTCATTAGAGGACCTAAGAAATTTCAGACAACTGAAGTTTCTATTTGATTGACATTTTGTTCTCTATAACCCAAAAATGTCAGAAAAAAGCATCAGTAGAAGCTTTTTAAAAATATCAATAATTAACTTAAAATATTACATGGTTTTTATAAAAATTGACCCACAAGATTTTAAATACAAATGCTGTCACCATGAAACACAGCCCTCAAACAGTTTAAGTCAACTTAATAAAACACTGAATTCAAAGTTCTCTAGTAAGTACCTTGACCTTGGACCTATTACTACTAAAATTGATTTAAAAATAGATCAAAAGACATCTTTTATACTCGTAGTAAGATCAAAAGCAACTATATTTTATTTAGATCCCTACCATAATAATGAATCTTTAGTTTCTCAGAAGATATATTATAGAAGTCCTTATTTTGAGAAGACCAGGCTATCTTGAAAATTGCCTTCTAAAACTTGTCATGAATCAAATGCCATATCAAAACATTAAAAAAAACAAATCTGATAGATTCCATTCAAAATCCTTGGTATGATGCAACATAGATAAAATGCATTCTTAATGGCTAAAAATCTTATTTGATAAATGAGTTTCATCACAAAATTAGATTAAAACACTAACATTTCTAATATGATCGATTTCTTCCTTCACTGTGCCTTATGTAATGGCCCATTTAGTTGAAAATAATGGAAAATTGGGGCCATAAGTTTATAATCTATTTTACTCAAACAAATGACCTAAAACTTTTCCTTTTCATTGGAGGATGTAACTGTTCCTCATTCAAATATGTTCCCTTCCAAAAGAAAATATTAAGGCAGCCAAATACATCCAGTTTGAATTTTCAATATAATGTTCCTAAACATGTCAGAAACATTTACCACACACATGACTTGCTTCAGTGGTGAGCATGCTAAAACTGGAATATACAGAAGATCAGCATAGCTTTTTTCAAAATAACAAGAAAATTCATTTACATTCCAGATTTTTTTAAAGAACTTCTTCACAAAACTTTCCCTAATTCAATGAAAGTTTTGAAGAAACAAAAACAGGTACCAACTATTTCTTGAAAAGCAATTTCAAATGCCCTAAAGACTGAGGTCTCTCATCCTGTCTAAAACCAGCTGGAGGGAATTCCAGTGAACTCCCTCACCCCAGAATTGCGCAAGTGGGTTAAGATGGCCGATAGTGTGATAAACCAGAACAAACACTGGGCCGAGAATCAGGAAACAGTTATGTGTCTACATCGACAACAAGTGACGTTACCTTGAACATGTTACATCACTCAAACAGACTAGGTTCTTCATACATAAAATGAGGTGGGGGTTCCCAAAGGTCTATGAGTCTAGAGTTCATCCCCATCTTTACTACCATCTGCTGCTCCAAACTTTAAAATTTACAGAAAATTCCCACTTCCACTCATAATAGAAAGCCTGAATGATTCACAAAGGAAGAATTTTAGCATCCAAAGAGACTTGCAACCGCGGAGAGCCCCTATTTCTATTACTGGAGAAACTTCCTTTTATTGCATGATAAAGGCAGAGGTCACCTAGCAGTGCTTTGCAGATTCCTACCTCTCCCACAGTTATCAAACTTCTTCTCGGACCCAACATAGAATTTGCACAGCTGAGGGGTGAGGGTCCTTCCCATTACAATGAGGCTATGGTTCTTTACCTTAAAACATGTCAAAGGCTATAGATCTGTCCCGCTGGTCTCAGCTCCAGAGACTTGAATGTCAATCATAACCATTGCTGCATAACACAGACCCGTATAGAGTTTCAAGTTATAATCTTGATTAAGTATAGGAATCATAGATTTTTGTATCACCGGAAACCTTGATATTAAAATAAGTTTTTTTGATGTAATAATATAGGAGGGAGGCATGGGGAGTTTCAGTGTTACAAGGTGATAAAATTCTAGAAATGGATGGTGGTGATGGTTACACATTATGAATGTATATAATACCACTGACGACACACTTAAAAATGGCTACGATGGTAAATTTAATGTTAAGTGTATTTTACCACAATAAAAATACTGGAAGACAGCAGACACCCTGGACTCCAAGATGGCGTCAGTTGTACCAGTGATGGAGAAGAAACTCATGGATGATCAAACAGGGGAACGCCAAGCTGGATACTGAGGCAGGATTCCGCCCCTACCGGCATTGCTGGAGTATTTCAAAGCTACTACCGGTATACAACCAGTGTGTCCATGTGAAGAAAGGAAGCGCGCTGGAGTTTCTATGCTGCTGGCAGCTTCCATGCTTTTCAACTACTACCTTCCTTACAAGGAATTCCAACATGGGTGGCTATGCAAGTACCACTGAAGAGGCCCAGTGTGGAAAGGCACAGTCTGTATTCCTCACCACGGCCTTTGTGCCTGGCACCGCTCCTTAAGGAATGCAAGCACTGCTGAAACCTTTCATATCCTAATGGAGAAAACGCCTAATAAAAGATGATTGGCACAAACATTTTTTAAATATTGGAAATTTTGTTTTTAAAGGACTCCCCAACCCATCTCCGAAAAGAATATAAGGCTATTTTTTATAGTTTCCACATAGTAATTACATTCTATTAAACCATTAAAAAGAAGATAAGAAACTAAGTCTAGTAACAGTAAATTTAGAGTCAGGTAATCCCAAAGTTTGGGAGAAAAATCTTATGATTTGGCAGGTGGCCAAAGACAGTTAATAAAATAATGCCCAGTACTAACAAACGAAAAGTTTTAGGAGAGGTCCAGTTCTAGCTGGCATAACAGGGTAAATGAACAAAGATGGAAAGGCTGACCATTCCTGACCCTTTCTTTGCCCTCCCTACTAGAGGATGGTTTGCTGTGGGAGCACTGCTCAGCTGGAATTTGCTTTGTTAGCATGCATGAGTTCAAAGAAGTTATTTGTCAATGCCTAGGGTAAAATATGAGTGAAATATGATTACAGTGACCACCTCCCACTTTCCACACCTGTGCTTAAGTGGAGGCGGAGCTAGGAAAACACACTGAAAAAAAGAAACAATTGGTCTGAAAACCATACTTAGGAGAACAGGGCTGGCTACTTTTCCAGGTTGTTCTGGGCCTACAGTTATATTTCTTAGGCAGCAGTTCATCCACCAGGTGCATGATTCAGAGATGGGGTGACAACTTACTTTTCAGTGTACACTCTTGTGCCTTTTGTTCCACATCCTTATATTTTGCACTCAAGAACTTATTTCAAATATTTAAAAATGAAATTGATTTTATAAAAATGTGACTCAAATAGTAAGTTTACCTTAGAAACCAAGTTAATAAAATCATTCTTGCTTTTAAAAAACTCAGTGAGAGTACTCTTTATATTTCCGATTTTTAAACTTTTAATTGTATTTTATGTCAAGTACTTTTAATTATATTTTATGTCAAGTACTTTTAATTTTATTAAGTTACTTTTGAATAAATATTTTAAACATTATTTAACACTTACAAATTTTAAGCACAAAAGCAAGTTTTACACTGCAATATTTTAGAAGTTCTGTCACATTTGGTACTTTCTTCCACTCATTTATAAAATCATTGTCTCCTTATTAAAGGGGACAAACAAAAATGGCCATTATGCCTGTAAATAAGCTATGAGAAACATCAGAGGAGCCAAATTTTCTATTAGTTGTTTCATTACACAAATGTGCAAAAAGTCTTACTGGATTTGATTATTCTCCACTAAATTTACACAGCAAAAACAAATGATTTTTTTCATGTGATTCTTTTGACATTTCTAATTGTTTATACATGTTTACTACATGTTTACTTATGAAGTTCCAAGATAAATCACTAAATGTTATTAAGGGGGAACTTCAAGATGGCATAATGATTTCCTGTAATGACAGCATGGAATACTGACATTAGAATGCTCAGTGCCTTCAATTCTTTCGTTTCTATTATTCTGTTACACAAAAGTTTAAAATGAAACTCAAAAACACAGCATAGGGAGGCAGTTTCATTTGGAAACAAAAAGACTATTCTTTAGCCAAAATGATGACTATTCAACCATTTCCAAATGCACAAATGAAAACAAATCCAAAGCTTAGACAATTGGGTAATAGCTGACAAGCAATAAAAATTAAAGAAAATTAAGAAATAGTCAAGTTTCTAAAGTCTTTTATGTATGGTAAGGAAAAGATACCTTCAAGACTTTCTGAATCTACCTGATTTCTAGCAGTACAGGTGTATCTTCCCTGTCACAAATCAGAGTACTGGAAATGGAGTAAAATGCAACATTTAAATTTCTAACCAGGTGATCAAAGTGTTCCTTCAATCCCTGGGCTGTGCAAGATGCATGGATTTCTGCTTCCAAAATATCCCATTCTTCCCTTTCTAATCTCAAAGCCATTGCGGTAGTTCATTTGCCTGTCTCTAAATATCCCCTAACTTGTCTCTTTGCCAGCACTCTATCACAACATTCCTCACAATCCCAAACAAATCTCAGACACATCTGATTATGCCTCTCATCAGGTAAATAAGTACCACAGAATAAAATCTAAACCCGGGTCCTTTATGATCTGGTTCTCTTAACATTACCTTTCCTCCTCCTTCTCCCACCACATCCATCCTTTGCATAGTCTATTATTTTGGTTGGTAATTCACCGTTCTCGTCAACATTTGAGAGATCCTCTGAAGATCAACTCAAATGCCATCCTTCTCCAGGGACTGTGTCTCTCCAATGGGATAAACTTTTCCCTTCCCTGCGCCCACCTGCACTTCCTCTAACTCATTGATACAGCATAACTCTCAGGCTGTTGGCGTCAGTTACATAAGGGTCTCTTCCCAACGACAGATCTTGTCTGGTTCACACACGCTTCCCTTAAAATGATGAATATGTAGCAAACCATTCAAATAATATGAACCTCCATTCTCTAGAAGTTTTCATTCTAATAAAGGAATATATAAATACCTAGATATTCACAATAAAATTAGAGGGTGACTTTTACGGTATATGAATTATATCTTAATTAAAAAATAACAGAATAGTGGTACAAAACAATTAAACGTAATCCTTTCAGGTACTTCTTCAACAAGCAACTCTTTGGTGGTAATTATGCTTTAAGGAGGTAAATATCATCTTGGGTTCACTAGAAAAAAATTATGGGGAATTGAGTTTTCCATATTTTTAAATTATAGGTATGGAGAAAAAAATTAAACTATCTTAACTGACTTAAGACCTAAAAAACTTATTTATAAACTGGTTTCTACTCTCTGAAACCCATGGAAATACTAACCACACAGCCTTCTTTTGTTTATCTAAGTCATCTTTATGAAATTGAGTATTTAAAAAAAAAAAGAGACTCACCCATGACTTGCCAAAGATAAGATCACAAACTGATCTAAGTACCTTAACTCTGCCTCCTTAAGCAAACCAAGCTAAACCAGGTTTACTACAGTAATTCTTGTTTGCTCAACTTTCTACTGCAAAAGCAGTTCTATTTGAGAAATAAGGGCCACATAGTTGTTTTAGTTGTTCTCATGTACATATGAGTGCATACACACACTTTTTTCCTGGTATCTTTTTTAAAAATGGAGATAAAATTCATTTTTTTAAATTGTACAATTCAGCAGTTTTTAGTACATTCACACTGTTGTGCAACCATCAACACTATCTACTTCTAGATTTTTTTTCATCACCCCAAAGGAAAACCCAGTACCCTTAAACCTTGGCAACCACTAATCTGCTTTTAGTCTCCTTGGATTTTCCTCTTCTATGCATTTCATATAAATGGAACCATACAATACGTGGCCTTTTGTGGCTGGCTTCTTTCACTTAGCATAATTTTTTCAAGGTTCATCCATGTTGTAGAATATATCGGTACTTCATTCCTTTTTTATGATTGAATAATATTCCATTGCATGGATATTCCACATTTGTTTATCCATTAATCAGTTGAGAGACATTTAGGCTGTTTCTACTTTTTGGCTATTATGAATAATAATATGCTATGAACATGGGTGTACAAGTTCCTTTTGTGAACATATGTTTTCACTTGAGTATATATTTATACCTAGAAGTAGAATTGCTGGATCATAATGATAACTTATATGCTACTATTTTTAACTATTAAACCACATTAACTTTTTGAGGAATAGACATTTTACATTCACACACGCTTTTAAAGGGCCGAACAGCACTATTTTTATTTTCACGTTTTGATTGAAAGTAAATTGTTCTATCTATAGAGAAAAAGATTTCCTTTGGGACAAAGTGTACTTGGAAGTTAAAATAAATTCAAGGTTTTACAAGAGGATAAAACCCCTTCAAAGCCTAAAGATGTACAGCAGCAAAGTTTACTACAGCAAAGTTCATTCTAGTCATCGAAGGGATTAAATATGTAAATATTTAAAGATGCAAAAGGAAAACGTCAACTCTCAAGTTTAATTAGTCAGCCTATAACTTATGCACTGATCTCCACTCAAGGCAACTTCCTCCTCAAAATCTCCATATAGCTGTCTAATAGATGTTTCAAACTCAACATATCTCAAATTAAACTTATTTTCTCCCACCCAAATGTGTTACTCCTGCAGACTTTTGCCTAGACTCCAAACCTTGGTGTCAAGTTTGACTTGTCTTTCTCCCCATATGGGATATACACCTACATCCCATATGCTGCTGGCTCTGTAATCCAAATATATCCAGAATCCAATCCAATCCAATCTCACCACCTCTACCAGATACATTATCTCTCACCGAGATTAATACATCACTGTGGTCTAGTGTCACAACACAGCGAAAATAATCCTTTTAAAACCTATGTCAGATCATTTCCCATTTCTGTTCAAAGTCATCCAGTGGCTTCCCAATACCTGTCCCCTGTTCTGTTTCACCCATGCCAGGTACACTTGGGCCCCATGGTCTTTGGGCATATTAGCTCTGCCTGCCATGATCTTCTCTTTGATATCACATACATGCTCAAGTCTTTGCTCACATGTTACCTTCTCAGTGAGGACTTCATTTGGTTATTCTATTTAAATTTGCCACTATCCCTAAACATTCCCTTTATCTTCTTTCCGTGCTCTATATTTCTCCATAACATTTGTACACAACATATACTTGTTTGCTTCTATTTACCTCCAAGAATATAAACTGCATTAGGGCAGAAGGGTATGTTTGCTTATTGCAGAATTCGCAGCAGTTGGAACAAGGGGCCTGGCACATAATAGGTGCTCAATAAATATTTGTTGAATGAATAAGTGAACAAATGAAAGGAAGTATAAAATTGCTCAGAAAAGATCTAAACAGAGGTCAGAGAAACGTTTGTGAGGAACTAATATACCAAACATAATCAAGTTAGAATGGGAATGGAAAGCACCATTTCTAGAAAAATATGCCACAATGTTCCTACAGTTTGCTTTAGGAAAAACTGCTATCCTTGCTCATTTCATTGTTACTGAAAAGGATCTGTCCATTGTCCATTGCCAAGGACCCTTAGCTTGTTAAGAACTGAAATAAACTCTGGGAGTTGACAAGTTCCAGGAGTGATGATGTCCTTTCCTCAACTGCCACATACGAGTACACACAGAGCCAAGGACTTGCATGGTCTTGGCCTTTTCTATTAGACCCATTCTCAGTACCTTCACACAGTACAATCACAGGTTTCTTGGCCACCTGCTAACTAAAACCACCATTTGAATTCACTTTCCTTGGAAGTACAATCACAGCATATTCAAACTGAAATGGATCTTAAAATGATCTATTCCAACCCCTGACATATTTTATACTGAAGAAAACATAAGTTAAAAATAAATAAATAAAAAAGCAACTGGCTCTAACATATCTTGAATAGACACTAAGTATTTTCAAATAGTAAGTGATAAGCATTAGCAAGTCTAAGAGTATTCAAACACTTTGGAACAAATCCTCTAAAATCCCAAACCAGACAATGTTATTTACAAAAATTAAGTAGAAATGATAATATCTCATATCAACAACTTTATTCACATATTAAATTTAAAAGTTATAACAGAGCCATCAACAGAACTATACTCTAGCATTTAGCAAACAAAGTAAATGATGGACAAATTCAGATTTTTAAAAAATATGCACTTCTGGGCCAGCCCGATGGATCAGGTGGTTGGAGCTCCATGCTCCTAACCGCTGGGGTCCACGGTTCGATTCCCACATGGGCCAGTGAGCTGCGCCCTCTACAGCTAAGATTGTGAACAATGGCTCTCCCTGGAGCTGGGCTGCCGTGAGCAGCCGGCGGTTGGCGTGAGCTGCTGTAGGCTGAGTGCTGTTGTGTGAAGCTGCGGGGCTGCTGTGTGCTGGCAGCCGGAGAGAGCTGCCATGAGCTGCTGTGAGTGGCCTACCCATGACCAATGGCCTCAACCAGGGAGAGCGAGCGCAAGGCTCATAACACCAGCATGGGTCAGGGAGCTGTGTCCTATACAACTAGACTGAGAAACAAGGGCTTGAACCGGAGTGCAGGGGGAGGCGGGAAAAAACCCCCATATATATACATATATATATATATATATATATATATATATATATATATATATATATATATATATATTCTTTCCCCAAAATAGACTTTTCTTGTACAGTGTTAGGAATAATGAAGATTTCTAAAGTCTTTTTTCAAGTACCAACTTTCCTAAGCATTACTAGCTCCAAAATAGCAGTATAAGGAGCTTTCTATAAACCAGTAATTTTCTCGTGGGGTTCAGAGGGAGTGTTGTTAAAATCTACATTATTTTACTACAACCATCACCCTCTCCACCCTCCACTCCCTGCAATATTCTAATATACCTCCTTAGCACTGATACTGATAAGAGGATACTGTGGCCTTCAAGTGCCTTACAGCAGAAAGAGATTGCGAAGCACTGTTATAACCGATCTCCCATCGTGCTACAGAAAAAGAATGATTATTTTCATGGACAGTAATTTCTTGCCAAAACCCTTTCCATAGTCTGCACCTAGTGAAATTCTACCCTGCCTTTCAAAACCTATCCGTGTTCCTCTTTCCTGGGGATCTTTTTCTGACCACTCCATTTATGGTATTCTTTTCTTGACCAGATGACCTATGACATTCGTTATCAATACCTGTCATGTAGCATTCATCACACACTGGCTAGTAACATCTTCTGCACTGTCATCTTAGCTGTTGCTGACCTTTTCTATTTGACTGAAAAGTAGAGTCAGAATCCCAAGGAGTTATATAATTGATATTCCTATGGGGCTTTTCTGGAAGGTAAAACATAACTCTTTCACATATAAAGGGAAAGAGTCAGACTCCTAAAAGAGTGATCCAGTTTAAAGTACAAAGCACAACTATCACTGAACTGCAATTTTAGGACCTTTCGGTTAAACCAAACCAATAATTCCCAACCTTTTAAAGTAATAAGGATGCCTTTTAAGGTCGAAATGTTTTTTTAAAAAAAAACAAAAAACCACACTCAAATAGTAGTCAGGCATTAAATACCTCTTAAGTGAGAGGCTATATACATTCAAACGTATTAGTACTTATATGTGCGGTATGGTACTCATTTGGTCTACAGAGCATACCTGGTGAGCACCAGAAGTGGAGGTTCCTCCAGGACCCCAGACCAGCACATGGTTGAATTTTATTGTGGACATGGGAAATTACTGCTATATCCAAAAGTACTACTACCTAAAAATACTTAGGAGCGAGCAAAATACAGAAAGATAACTATCAAAACCCCACCCTTCCCTCACCAGCAACCTGCCAAATTCCAGCATAAAACCCTTTAGTAACTCAACCCGACCTCCCATAAAGTAGTATACTGGGGGTGCCAAAAAATGTGTACACATGACTTGTATTCCCCTTTTGTTATCCGTATATATTGAGTATTACAATTTTAACACAATTTTTTCCTTTCTTAAAATGTGTATACATTTTTTGTGTATACAAATACACCCGCTGTATTTTAAGCAACATGAGATAACGCCCTTCAATGTTTCAATAATAAACTTTCCTTGTAGTTTTAAATTAATAAATAATATAGCAAAAGGAACAAAGAAATGAACATTACAGACACAACCAAAGAGCAAATCTTTTAAGGTCTATTTCATATATAATACCCAATTCTATCTCAATCCGCGTTACCCATTGCATCACCCTCTTAAAAAACAAACAAACAAAAAAAACACCACTGTTTTCTACCAGAGGCAGAAATATCATTTTAATCTTTGTTCAAGCCTTTTGTGCAGTCACCAACAAGATTGAGCTTAAATAAATCAGCAGTATAGTGTCTAAAGGAAATTGGCCCTGGGCTCAAATCTTGGCTCTGTCATTTATTAACTGTATGATCTTGGCCAAGTTACTTAACTAAACTTCAGGTAATTTATGTAAAGTGCTTAACATGATCCTGGGCAGGTTTAAAAGGCTGATAAAAATGGTTACTGATTAATTATATATAACAGACATATAATAACAAAGGTATTCTTATCATAACAATTGCAAAGCTTGCTTTCAGTTGCCACAGTTCCTGCTTCTCTGGCTTTGGCAGGCCTATTCCAGGTATCCTAAACCTCCACTGACCTATATTATACTGGTTCTGCTATCTCCAGTTCTGCCTATCGCTACTACCATAAGCAGTTTCTGTAAATTAGGAAAAACGTGACAACACACAAAACAAAACAGGAGTCCACTTGAGCAAACCACAACAAAATCCACTCTGAAACAGTGAATTCACTCAAGTAGGAACCACTGCCTTAGAACCTGAGACAAAGTAAAAGGGCAAGAGAAAAAAATTAATCGAGTACTCGTAAAACCTTTACCTCTAGTTAAGCAAGTGATTTGTTTGATGATTTTAAGCCCAAATTTTAAACATCATTATTACCTGCAGGAGCCATCAATAACTAGAACTCCTAATGACATATGTCGCATTAAAATAATTTTCTTTACCACTTTTAATTTAATAATGATTTCACCATTGCTAGGCCATTCTTTTAATATTGAGTCTCAACAACTCCTTAGTTTCTCCTTTCCCATGCATTCCAACAAGTGGTGAATTAGTTCTTCATCATGTGTTGAGGCCTCCTGCTGGGAAGGATAATTAAAATTAAGTAAGCAACAGTTCCACTTGGTACTAAGATTCCATCAAATACTTCAGTGAAGTTGAGCCTGGTTTCTCAAAGCCAGATGAGAGTTCCCTAAGAAAAACGTGGGCCTGCTCCACTTGATGCTGGCCATTCAGTAGATGGCACTCTTCCCTTTGAGCCCAAATTAAACAAGCTCAAAGAAACACGCTCTGTGACATTCAGGTGTGATACAAAGCAGGGATTCTCACTTCAAAGTACTTAACTGATAGTCACAATCCCTCCAGAAATACATTCATCAAAAGCTGATGGTCCAACCAGACACTTTAGAGTCCAGGGAAGTCCAGATTATAAAACATCAAACACAACATAAAATCACCTAACTCAAGTGATTACCAAGTAATCAGCTTCTAAGAGCCTTTATTATGTCAAGCAGATACACCGTTCTTATTCAGGCATAAAATGTTCCTTCTCTATTACACTCTGCTATAGAAGTGACAGCCTTTCAGTGGTTGGTAACCAGATCCTCCTCCAGCTATCAAATATTTCTTTAGGGTATTTAATGACAACAGTGTTTAGACAACTATGATTTTGTCATTAACATTCACTAACACCAGTGAAAGATGTATTACTTCTAACTTTTGGTTGAAAATAACTTTTGATACCCACTTGAAAAGAATCAAACATCCTAATACAGAATTGTCGAAATCGTTTTGAGAAAAAAAAGCTGTATAAAGCAATATGGATTTGAGTCATTAATGATATGTATTTTACTTTAATACATAATGGATCCCAACTATTTCATGATGAGTAACGTTTCTCACACTTCTGTTTCAGAGATCTTTTTTGAAATTTAAAAAGCAGACAGTTGTGGAAAAAGATGGAAAGAAATTCCTTTTAGTGTAACCACCAGCTGAGAGCCACTTTTTAGCAATCTGATAGGATCATCTTAAAAATTCTACCTTTCTCTAGGAGAGAGAAAACTCAGTCCTGGCAATAAAAGTCATTGGAGGAAAGTAAAAGGCAAACTGTTCTAAAGTTTTTAAAAAAAATGTTGGGAGTGGGGATAAGGAATAAGACTAATATATCAACTTCACTGACAATATTTCTTCTCTGCACCTCTCATCCTATGCACTTAAGCGCATTCAAATTCACAACTCCACTAGAGCTCTGACCATCACCCTTCCCCAACCACTTGCTTAGATATTAAAAGGCTGACCTCACAGAATCTTTTCCTCATGTATTAATAAGACAAATGAGATTAGAAGTGGCAATGCAACTAACAGTTGCTGGCTCTAATTTCTGAAGGATTTAAAGTAGTGTTCTTAAAGAGTCCCTGGGGAAGCCTTGATCCCAAAATATACTCCGTTACACATACCAAGTAAGCTTCATTACCTATCCCGTGAGGAGATTGAGCAAACCCATCTTTTTGCTATGGCATTTAGTCATTCCAGCAGATCAAAAGATGACAGGATGAGAATATTGTATGGAAAAGGAAAAAGGAAATGCTGTCCTTGCACAGGACAAGCTGAGCCATTGTGGAAGAAATTCACAGAAACATTGCTGATGGTGACAAATTAAAGGCATACACCAAGTCCCTAAGATACTGAAACACTCAGCACTTCTCCAACCTGCTTGCTTTCTGCATTGCTGGAATTCCTGCTTCCCTAGCTGGCAGCCAACAACAGCCATGGGAACTGAATAAAATAGGCTCTGAACCCACACTTGCATTGTCCTTTCCCTCTTCCATCCAAGGAGGTGAGCGCTCCGTTGGTGGGAAATGAGGGAGTAAAAATTACAGTAAGTTTAAAGGGGTATGAGAGTTAGCAAAAAATTTCATGTATGTTACTTGGAGTTAGGTTTCAACTTGCATAATCCATTGCTTGCCTCAATATCTACTTGTCTTAATGCACATTGTGAGCACTGAAGTTTTTTTATTGTTTTATTAATATATACAGTATTATTTCTTGAGACATTGGTTTTAAGAACATAATATTGGGCAGCCAGTTGGCTTAGATGGTTGGAGCGCAGTGCCCATAACATCAAGGTCGCCGGTTCGAGTCCCACATGGGCCAGGGAGCTGTGCCCTCCACAACTAGACTGAAAACAACAACTGGACTTGAAGCTGCTGGGTCCTGGAAAAACACACTGTTCCCCAATAACAAATTAAAAAGAAAAAAAAGAACATTATAGCATTACTGCCCTTAAGTTTCTAAAAAAGTGTTTTTACCCCCTGGCTGACAGGTTGCGAGAAATTGTCATCCTATGGAAATCACGTATCCTACTATAGAAAAAGGGAGTTTCATAACCTGAGGTTCAAACTATATGTAGCCTTGTTTGAGGAGGTAGCAATCTTAAGTGTTAGTGAATATACTGCCTATATACCAATATTCTCAGGCCCAGCTACTGGCAATTTGCAACAAAGAAGCTTCAAAGTTCACCTTACATCAGGGAGTCTTATCGTTTTCAATTAAGCTTTAATAAAGCTAACTTTAAAAAAAAAAAGTAAATGTAAAGTATATGGTGGTGATGCGGATCAGTCTGGTATCAGGTAAAAGCTCAATTTAGATCTAAACTCATTATAAAGATATAACTATATGCCAAAGCCTATACATCTTGTACAATAACAGTTCAGCTTTGGCATAGTTAAAAACTAGCCTATACTATCTTCCTAAGAAGGAAATGTACTATTAATACGATGGTAAGCCTTTCACATCAAAGATGGATTCCATCCATTTTATACCTTTTGGTGATCAGCCTACTACTTTTTGGCTTGGTTGTGCTACACAGCACTGATAGCCACATTCATTCTTTAAGGTTTCTCAGATACTCTTTATTAAACTGCTCCTTCAGTGTAGTAAGTAATGCCCTAGAAAGCTGAAAGATTATTACTGCAGCTTTTCAAACATACCTATCAAAAAATAGTTTAAGGAAACAAGACATCAACTCTCATCTATGCTATCATCTAAGATTTTAGGGTGAGGTACATAGTACTTTCTTAACATTCAAATATGTTTTCAACTGTGCAAATAATTTTGAGTGTCATTTGGGACTTGTCCAGATATAAAAGATCAACATTATTAAAATACATACAAAATAAACAAACAAAATGCCCATGAACCTTTTTTTCTCCAATACTTTTGGCTAATTTTCAGTTAAAGTTCTTGTTCTGTGCATACCGTTGGTTGGTACTCAAATACTTGTTGCATGAATGCCAGGTGAATAATTTTTAACTTTACCTGAAAGGAAGAGTATCCTCCCCCCAAGTAGTATGGTTACACATATGTGTGTCCATAACTAGTTACTGCTAGAAGAAAAAAATAATTAAATTCACCTAATTATTATACATAAGGGATACATCAGGGATAACAGACTTCTTTCTTTCAAGCCATAGTCAATGAGAGACTTCTAACCTGTATGATTTTGAGAGGATTAATATATACAATCCATTAGAGTAAAAATTTGAGATTGTTTTGGCTTTTGGCCAAGAGAATTTAGTCTCTGGCAGAACCCGAAAGACTTCATAACAATCTCATCTATAAATACTCTGGCATGCACCCCGAGATCAAATGATAAAGCATCAGCGTAGAAGACATGAAATAAAGAATTAGGGCACTCAATTTGAATCTCAATGACATGACATAGTCTGCAACTACTCAATTTCAAATAGGGTGTCTAAAAGGAAGAAGAACTCTTGATTAAACATTAAAAAGTTTTTCTATTCAAACTCGACAAATTTAATATTTCCAAACAAATTGGAAATAGCACTAAATATTAATTACAGCAAAAGATTAGTGTTTATTTAATGTGGGAAACAGATTAGTTAGTAAGTTGAGTCTTTTATACAGCTTGAGCTTTTTTAATTCAACATGTGCTTGTTTTTAAACATTTTTCCTTACATTACATCTCACTAAATTGTCAACAAAAGACTTATCAGCTCTCTACAATAATTTTAAACATTACTTAATACGGCTCCTAATTCAGGTTATAATTAATTTGCTTGACCTATCAATTACACTGGTGAAGCATCAATACACAATTCCTTGAGGAATGTGAGTGACAAAGTATAAGCCACAACTTGCATCTTTTCAATTAAGGCTAATTTCAGGAGACAACTCAGGTGGAATTTAGAACAAATTTATGTTAAATACATCTCAGATGGATATGGTGTTGGTAATCGGAAGATCAGGCCCACTGATTGAGTACAGAGCCTGAATCCTAGGGGCGTTAGTGCCACTTGCAGCCTTATATACCTGGCAAGCTTTAAAAAAGAACTTTAATATCTTTAGTAATTAAAAAGGTAGCATACCCTAGCCCGAATTCTAGCATCCTAGCTAAACATATTACGTGAATCAAATGAGAATCTTTTTCCAAACTCAAAAGGTGATTCTAATTAATACAGATAAATCACCATCCTTCAGATTTAAACATGAACCTGTTAGTAGTATTAATACAGGAAAGTGTGGCTAAACAAGACACATACACCTGCAGTCTTGGGAATACTGTGAAGACCTTTCACTGATTTACAAATGTTACCAGGACTGGGCTTACTCTCCAGCCAGACTCTGAGTTCAGAATGAGCCTGTTCCACGTAGTACACCTTGGGTAAGATACTTAACCTCTCTGTTTAGTAATTGGGTTAACATGAGGATTAAGCAAATTAAATCATATAAAACTCTGTGCCTGGCACAGATGTAGAGCAAACGAATACTGACTGTCACAAATATTTGCTGAGTCTTCACTTGCTGCGTAGCATGATGTAACCATCTTCAAAAAAGTGTCATTTAATATACTGATGATGATAAACATATAAAGCACTTACTCTGTATCAGACTACATTTTAAACACTTGATATATAACAACTTGGTTAAGCTAAGGTTCTGATATTATTGTTCCACAACATTCTACAAACTCAGTTTGTTCAGAGTTGGGTTTCTATGCTTTTTAGTGACTTCTCTCCTCAATAGAAATGCTTCTTATACCCTGATGACACGCATAAGTGCTGCCCAGTACTGCCAACAAACTGCTTTCAGATAGGCAACATTAAACAGCTAACAACCTGTACAGGCTTAGGTGTGACAAAAACACTTATAACATCACAGGCCTACTTCAGGAAGTCTTACAACCTCAAAGAGTTGGGCCCCACCCTGTATCTAGGTTTTAGGATTGTGCATAGAAGGTGAGCTGGTGTGTTATGTCCTCTTAGTCTCAGAAGACATTCTGGTTTTACAAAGACCAAATCCAAACTTTAAACATCACTGAGCAGAATTCACATTCAATAACTAACATTATTGAAAAAAGGGCTTAGAAATAGCAAAGTGTACAATATAATTTTGTTCTTTTTCAGAACATTAAATTTAAATTCTGAAAATACAATCCTGTCATGCAAAATATTTCCCAAGTATATGATCACCTAAGTCATACGTCAAATGTTTACCAAACATTTCCTGATTATCATACATGTAAAAAGCTGCAAAATATTGAATGCCTCATAACCAACTATCTCAAGAAGTACTAAATTATGTTTAACATTCAAAATAGACACACCACTTTGTTCTTCTTCAAAAGCAACTACTACCAATACATCAGCACTTAAGGTCAATATTAAGATTTAGCATAGACTGAACTTTTGGAAAGATGAAAAGTCATTTTTTCCTGGTCCTCCCTCTACAAAGTTAATCTGCTCAATTTAAGCAAAAGGAAATGAGTGACAGGGTAATTATAACACAATCAAGACTTAGATATAAAAACTATACATATGATCCAAAAGTAACTTAAACCTATAAATGTGCCGGTCCCATACCTAATTACACAAGATTTTAATAGTCAAGCATCTTAATTTTCAAATGGCAAATTATGTTGTACTCTTAGTCTCTTTAACAACACCCTCATTAGAAGTCTCCTAAAGCCAAAATTAGGACATACTAGGCATGATGTAGAAGTACTGGATTCCAAGAAAAGCAACTATTTCATACTGCTAAATCTAAAATGCATACGGAATCGTGCACACACGTTTATATAGCTGGTTCTAATCCCCAGAATCTTATCAACTCCTTCACCAAACTTGCATATAATCCCCATGTAAAGCCTCTTGGTTGAGTTAAATTCCATTTCTCTCCATACCACTCCAGCGGGTCAACTGCAACAGCACATGTGCCAAAGAAATTAGTGGTTTTACTTACGCTTCCATTTTTAACGGGCACCTACTTGCAATTAAATCTCTGCAACAAAAAAGTTCACCTGAGGCCATTCTTGCCATTTTAATAGAGGCCTTGCTTATTCTACCTGTATCTGTGGTCTTGCCCTAGCTATAATAGCATACCTCCAAAGAAGCTGGACGTGCCCCAAACACCAGCAAACCAGACCTGCTGCCAACTCTGCTTGTCACCCAGGGCAGGAAGCTCAACCTTAATGTACATAAATTTGTGTGTGTGTGTGTGTGTGTGTGGTGTTGGGGGGAATGAGGACGCGGATTACAGGAGAAAGGTGGCTGAATACTTTCAACTTGTAACAAAGTTTCTTAAATAAGGAAAGCAAAACAAACCAACACTCCCTCCCTCACCTCCACCTTTTCCAAGCACCCTCCCGGAGCGCACCTTCAGAGTTTAAGGTCTCCGGGTCACCGAAGCTTCAGCTATCTCCGATTTTTCAGAACTCTCCGCCCTCCCCGGGGAAACCAGAGGACGCCCAAGAGAATCGGGCCGACCCCGCGGCGCCCCGAGACCCTGCCCTACAGGTCCACTCCCTTCCGTCCAGCCCAAAGCTCCTATTCCAACCCCTCGGGAGAGAGGGGGGTCACCTGAGGCCGCTGGGGTAGTCAATAAGAAGTCCCCTCATCCCCGCGAGCCACCTTGCTCCCTACCCCCGCGCGATCCCGTGGAAGGGTCCCCGCACCCCAGCCCACGAGGGCGCCCGCCATCCCCGCCGGGAGGAGGGGCTGAACCACGGTGCCTGCTCTCGTCTTAGCGTTACCTTGCAGCGCGCAGCCGGCTTTGTGCTCCCCTCCTCCTTCACCGCGGCCGCCGGGGCTGCAGCGGCCGCCCGATCAGCCGCCGCGGCTTCTTAAGCGCCGCACCTCTCCAGAGGGGAGGGCAGAAGAAGGGGAGGGGGCGTGAGGAGGGAGGGACCTGGGCGCCAAGCCCTGTGTAGCAGGAAGAGGCGACACTTGAGTCGCCGAAGCCTCTACCTCTGGCTCTGTTTTTAAAAATATAATTTAGACCCCCCCCCTTCCCCTCCCGCCCCCGGCCCTGGCGACCGTTACCGGCTGGCGGCTGGCGCTCTGGCGGGACTGGCCGAGCGCCCCTCCAGCGTCCCGTGGCCCCGCCCAGGCCCCGCCCCCAGGCCCCCAAGCGTCTCTGGCTCCGCCCCCTAAAGGCTGCCCCTCGCAGCCCCCGAGAGCCCCTGGTCCCGCCCCTCGGGCCCCTGCACGTCCTGGTCCCGCCCCTCGGAATCACGGGACGTCCCTGGCCTCGCCTCCTCAAGGTCCCGCCCCTCGCGGCCCCTCGCGCCTCGCCAGAGATTTGGCCCCGCCCTTTGCGGCCCCCTCCGCGAGTGCTGGCATCAGGTTTGTGAAGACCCGGCCCTGGGGGCCTACAGGCCGGGCCTCCGGGAGGGCCTGGCGCGCCTGGCTCCTCTTCTACATCCTCCTCCGGCTATGCTGCTCTGATCTGCGGCGTCCCCTGAGGGTCGGAGCGGGAAACGACCCCGATGGAAACGCGACTACGAGGGGGAGGAGGGGCGCCTCGGAAATGTCGGCCGCCCTACCTTGAGTGAGCTCCCGGGTTCCCAAGGCTGAGCCACCTCTTTCCGAGTCACGCCTCTGCCGCCCACACTGGTGGCTGGGTCCTCAGGGCTAGGTCGCTGCTGAGGTTCAACCTCCGCACGCCCCCCAGGGGAGAAGCCTGCGTTTTTCCCTCCGCACAGTTGCCTGTGGGGGCGCCATCTCCCCCTTACCTCCACAGAGGGACTGGTCACGGGGTCTCTCAATCCTGCTACACTTCGACCCATCTAGGGTCTTCACCCCCACTTTTGCCCTGGCCTCGTGACTGTGACAGCTGACCTCTTGGAAGTGAAAAGTCGAGGCACCGCCAGCCTTCAAAATGAATCCGGGGCCTGGGAAACTTTGCAAGACGCAATTGCAGGGAGGTGGATACATCCACAGGTGACACTGGGCCGCCCACCCGCGCCGCCCGGACACGTTTTTCACTCCAACCTGTTCTCGAAATAGACCTCCCAGCAACGCACACCTTTCTTTGCCACCCACGACTTGCACATCCCTCCCTCACACACGAATCCACTCTGCAAGCGCCATTCTGGTTATTCATGGTCCTTTGGGTCAACCCCACCCTAACACAACAAACTTCATACCCCACCCTAGCTCCCTTCGTTTCCAAAGCACTGGCGACAGTCCCTTTCATTTCCTTCCTCCTCTGCAGACTCTTCCCCCTCAAATACTTCACGCCATCCTCATCTTCATCCCCTCCCTCTTCCCTAAAAATGTGCTAATTAAAATGTAGTTTCCTCTTCCCACAAACGAAGTGTGGAAAATGAATCTTGTCTTAGCACCAACTGTGATTCATTTATCCTCCTTTTCTCTCTCCACTGGACTAAGGCTATAGAAATTTTAGTCTGCCACCATCTCCCATCTGCTCAAAATCTAACCATGATTACGATTTTTAAATACCCCTAAAGGATCGTGGGAAAGGCTTCCTGGCTTTGGGGAGAAAATACTTAGAAAATGTTCAGCCTTGTCATTCTTATTTGGCATTTTAAAATATCTGCAGTATTTGAGCGATATTGGGAGTGGCTGGATGTTTTCGGGCATTTAAAAAGCAAAAATCGAAAAGCTCTGCATGCATCAAGGTCAGCTTTTTTTAATAGGAAAAAAAGTATATTAAGGGCACATATCAGACAATAGTCTCCACTATACAGGGCATTTGCCTGTCACAAATCCAAACCGCCCCCCCTCCCCATCAAAGGAGGACAAATTAATACAATCCATTTTAAGCATGTCTGAGGAGCAATCTGTTCCATGATCATTCCCTTTCACACAGTTTCTGGACAAAATGGATAAAAGATCTTACCCACTGAGGATCCAAGGCTTTCTTGTGTCCAGGGGTAGTAGACGTGTGTCTTCTAGGTGTGGATTCTGCAGTGCTGCACAGAAACCCGCTGCAGCCTCAGACCCGGGGTGGCAGCGGCGGCTGCAGCCAGCAGCAGCGGCAGCAGCTTCTCCCAATGTTGAGTAGTAAAGTGTGTGACTTAGTAGAGACTCCACAATTAGCGTGAGGCGGTTGCTTATAAGAGAGAAGGCGGAATCTTTCTTAAAGGAATGGGTTTTGATTTTCCTCCCCACTGTTGCTTCATCAGAAGCAGAAAGGGTGGAAGCAGGGAGTTTTTTTGGACTGAGCAAAGCATTACAGCTGTGGGAGGTCAAGGTTAAAATTAACTGGGTGATGGAGGGACTGATTTAGTGTGAGTCAATGAAATGCTAGAAGCACTAGTTTTAAAGAGCCCCGCTAATTTCAGACATTGGGGTCCATGGCAAAAATGGAGTGGTGTGCCTTGAAACTGATTAGTATTTTGTGTTACTATTCGGTGCAACCATTGCACCAAAATAAGTATATAAAGGGAGGTTATTTAGTATTTAGTACAAGAATAATAAAACTCATTTATGTGACTGGGAGCAATGGAATCAATTCCTACTAACACCTATAAGCATACTCACCGGAATTTCAGTGAGTATCAGTATTAGAAAATATATTATTGGCAGAGGTCAATTTCTTCTTATGTTATAAAAATCACAATATTATTTATAGAACAACCAAAAAACTAAAATAATTTTAAAGTACTATGGTATTTCAGTGGCGAGCCGAAGATGAGCAAAATTAAGAAAGTCATAAGCAGATTAACTTTAAATACATGTGAATCTTCTATTTAGACTATTAAAATGTGATGTGTCCACACATGAAGAACTTGAGAGTCTGCATTATAACTTTAAATTTTATTTTTAATACTATTCTTCAATTTAAGCACTGAACATCTGTGATTTTTTTTCTTCATAGGGAAATGAAGAGGTATGGTCTCAAAATGTGAATAGAGAAAAATATGGAAAATATTCTGCAGTTGGTGTTCTTTGCACAGCCTTTTAACTACCTGTATGATCTTGAGCAAGTAAGTAAACTTTTTTGTTCCATAGTTCCCTATTTTGTAAGTTGAGAATATTGGATTGAAATTTTACTTTAGTTTTCTAGGAACACTATGATTTTGTGACATTTATACATTTTTTATTATTTAATGCATGTATAACTCACTCTAAATTACTATTTCTGAAAACATAGATTAAAAGTAAATCATTATTTTAAATGTATAACCAGAGTTTGTCATTTACCACTGTACAGGAATTATTTCACAAATCAAATAATCATTTTGGTATAGAGAATAAACTTCATTTTATCTGACTTATGATTTTGTAACCAACTACGACCAATTATCCTGAAGCAGGACTCTGCTATATTGCTAAGGATACCCTACTATATGGCTGAAATAATGTATGTTTAATAACTACAAAAACATATTTAAAAACTGGAGCATCATTGGGTGGTAGAATTGAAACAGAGTTTACAGCTCACTGACTCCAACACTATAATTTCACAAGTGGAAAAATTGGAAACTCAGAGAAGCAAAATGGTGACAGAGTTAGGGACAAAGGTGGGGTTAACTCTGAATCTCCACTCTTCACACACACAAGGTAAATAAACAACACGTATGAACATACATATTGTTTCACGTTACCCATATTGGGAGCCAAGCAGGACCTGTCACAACAACAAAAAAAGTAGTTTAACTCAATGACACTATTTGTGTACATTTAGTATAAACCAAAGAAATTTATCAAACAAGTGCTTATAATATGTGTAAATATTAGCACAATTTTTTGCCTTTGGGTTTGGAGGTATTTATGCTAGAAAGTAAAGAAATCTGTCCAGGGAAATGTTTTCGGAAAAAAAAAAAAGTGACCTCCAAGGAAACTTACAACGCTCATTAGCAAACTCTTGCTTATGTTCCAAGGGAATGACAGGGCCTTCAACTCTTGTCAGTTTCCTTACACTCATCAGTCGCTCTGTTCCCTTTTGTCTACATCCTCAAGCATGCCTGCCAAGAGAAAAAGTTTGGAGCCAGGGAGGGGAAAGTATTGTAGAGAATTAACCCTGGCCTTCAGAATTGCTTTTTGGAAGTTGCTTTTTGGGCTAGAAACTAACATTTTCCCTTAAATCCTGATCTCATATTTCTGATAAGGAACCTGGCAATAACTTAAGCCCACTCTCCCCAGTTTCAAGGGGGCGTTCTGGTTAAGGTCTGTGTTATATTAGATGACATAGTAAACTTGGTGGTTTATGTATCTAGCAGGACAATTTATCACCTTGATTACAAAAAAAAAAAAAAAGAAAAATTTCTTCTACAGGAAGAGAATTGAAGGGAAATTGCCCAGTTTCTTGATTTGTTTTTGTTTATCTTGCTTTTCTGCTAGGAAGGCATTTCATTTCATCTACCAGGTGGTAATATGACTATAATGGCAATTATCTACATAATTCAAAGCAAACCCCCCAAATTAAATGTTTATCTTTATATCTTTCCAAAAGTGCTGAGCACAGTCTCTTATAGAAAGACACTTAATAGATACTTTAAAAAATGAATACATGAATTAATGAATAGCCTCCAAAATATCCAGAAACTGATTACAGAGTGTTTTTGTTTGTTTATAATTTGCATTGTTTAAAACAACTGACTCTATTCTCTACCTCCCTTTCTAACACAGTCATGATCTAAGAAAAACAATCTCCTTTCTGTAGAGCGTTTTAGGCATGCCTGATTTGTATTCTCCAATTAAGTTGTAGCCACAAATCTCCACGTGAACTCTGGGTAGATCAAGCAGTAGCTGAGACACGTTCTGCCAAAAAAACACAGTTTTAAGTTTCAAAATTCTGGTACTCTAGTTCTAGCTGTGACACCAACTAGTAGTTATGTGACCTCAAACAAGTTTCTTGACTTGCTTGTGCCTCAGTTTCACCATGTTTTAAGTGCTGGTGGTGGATTATGATACCTACTGTACCTACTCCATAGGGTTGTTGTGAAGTGGAAGTGAGATAATAAATATGAAAATGCTTTGAAATTTTCAAAGCACTATGTAAATATAAGGTATTATTATAGGCTAATGTACTTAATATCAATTATCTACTTCAAGGGACTTTACCCCCAACAACCTGTTTTACTACTTATTGTTTCAGAAAGCAAACAGGTTTATCTCTCTCCCTTTGTGCTTGCATACACACAGGCACACACACACACCCTGCTGCTCCCAATTTAACAACTGCTCAGCTCTGAGGCTTTTCCCTGGGCTGGGAAATATGCATCAGCAGTTGAATATGAAGAGCAAAGAATTCATAGAGAGAGCCCTTCCCTCTCCCTTCCCCCAAATTTCCCTATTTAAAGCTCTCAGATAGAAAAGTAAAGTCAGTGAAGCACAGCAGCCTTTTCATACTGCATAATGTCATGTATTTAATCAGTGGGGTTAGTTGAGCCATTCATTTGAAACTTGGCCATGCTACATACATTTTGATCCCCCTTTTATGCCAAGCCCATCTGGAAAGTACTCGGGGAACAGAGCAGGAAAGACTGACAGGGAACTCATGCTAACGAGTTCTCCATTCCCTAAGGAGATATAATCAGGGCAATTCTCAAGGATTCATCAACATATTTTATTAGCACTATGTGACCTATATGGTTTATTTTAAAGAATTATCTCCACGAAATACCTGACAGGTCATTATACAACTGCTTAAGTTATCAGGCCTGATAAACTTCTGTAACATTAATGACATATCACCCTCAGAGTTCTCCTCCTTTAAAAAACAAAACAAAATGTATTTATCCTCATTCATTTTCCATTTAGAGAGTCTTTTAAAAGAATCATAGCTAAATAAATAACTGAATAAACAAATAACTAATAAATAAACAACTGCTATAAATAAGATATTCCAAATGAGAGGCCCACTCATAGGTAGGACATAAAAACACATACAAAATCGATTTAAGAATTAGTTTCTGTGTAGAAAAACTATAAAAGGAATACAAAGCATGCAATTGCTACCTGAAGCCTGACGTACGTCAGTTTGCCTATGTATTGTTTCAGCACATGGTTACATGCCTTAAGATTTCAGCTATTATACTAATGTTTTATATCTAAATTACATGATTTAAAAACTTAGTGTGTTAATCCTTATGACACTATTTCTAGAATATGATCATGCACTACCTGCAACAAAAATACTTGTAATTTGCATTGTCTGAAACAATTGACTCCATTCTCTACCTCCCTTTTCCATCACAGTCAAAATTTAGGAATTTCCTAAAATGCTGATCCCTGAGCCCTATCCTTGAATTCATAATCTTTTAGAGAGGGCCCCTGGATTGAGGGGGGGTTTTTTTGCACCCCAAGTGATTCTCTTGTACTCCAAAATTTGGGCACTGTTATCCTAAAGAAACAATGCAATGTGTGTAGAATCTCAGAGACACAATGAAAGAAATGCAAGTGGGTCCTCTTTCATTATGTGAGAAGGATTCAGAGAAGGACTAACCCCGGCTCCACCATTTCTATGGTGTGAGCTTGGGCAAGATACTTACCTCTCTGAGTCTTACTAGCCTCATCTGTAAAATAATACCTGTTTGACTGTGGTGTTGTAAGGATTAGATGACATATGGAGAGCTTCTACTCTAGTGACTGACACATAATGGAACTTAAGTATATGTTCATCACCTCTCTCCTTGTTCAGAAGTGCATTCTTCTTGTCTAGTGTCCTTCGTATGCTTGGTAGAGGAATGTGAACTCATAAATTAATGACAGCTAATATTTTGAGTTCTTATATTATGTTGGTACTGAATGCTTTGTAGGTACTATTATTTTCATTTTAGAGATGAAGGAACAGAGGCTTAGAGAGGATAAGTAACTTGCCCAGGATCTCAGAGCAAAGAATTAGCAGAGCTGGGATTCAAATCCAGGCTTTCTGACTCCAGAGTCTGACTGTTCATTATGCCGTATGTTTTGTATATTCTCTAAGAACTTAGATTCCAACATATGAGCCAGTCTCTTGGAAGGATTAAGCAACTGCAAAAATGGAGTTTATAAACATGCCAGATATACAGACAAATGAATTCCATCATTTTTCTATTTTAGAACTTTTTGCTAGTTGCCTAAAACAGAATGTGGTACATAGTAGGTGTTCAAAAGTATTTACTGAATGAAGAAAGCAGAGCTTTCGCCAGCACACTGTTTAAGCAGCTGACACATCTAAACCCAAGTTCTAAATTGTAAACCAAATCGATCTGATTTTTCAGATCAGCTTATCATCCGACATAATACAAGTCACTAAATTTCAGAACTACAGATCATCGTATCATTTGCAACCTAGTTCTTGAACACTTGCTATAAATTATCAACTAGTCTGGCACTGGGAAGATTATTTTTAAAAACCTTACGACATAGCCTATGCCCTAAACATCTAGTTGGAAAATAAAACACAAAGGTATAAAACAACTAGATTGTAAAATCACCACATATGAGATAATAAATGTGAAACTCCTAGCAAATGGTTAATATTCGATAAATATCTGCCTTATTATCAATAATACGTATTATTTTCCATTTTAATGGTGTTGTAGCTACCATTTAATGACTGGTTATTTGTCAAGCATTGTGCCTGGTGTTTTGTGTATGTTGTATGTAATCATCAGTCCTGTTAAATCAGTATCACTAACACTATTTTTCAAATGAAGTAACTAAGGCCCGGAGAGGTTAAATAACTTGCCCAATGCACACCTTTAATAAGTATACCAGCATCAGTGTAAATTGTATATACAGAGTCCAAGAGGAGTCGGGGCAGAGAGAGCTCATCTCCTGCTGGAGAAAACAGGGATGATGTCTCAGAGCAGAACTGTGATGGGGAAAGATGGAGGAGCTGGGCCTTAGATGATGGAGGTGGCAGGAGCAAAAGCATGCATGTGAGTTTTCTGAGACAGGCCCCCCAGGCCGTGCTCATGGTGAATGCACCACCCAGGCCTCTTCAGTGAACAGAGATAGGAAAGTATGAGATGTCTTGGTAGAACAGCGAGTAAACCTGTTGGCCTGGAATGAAGAGTTTGTGTAGGGCAAAGCTGGAATTGATGTGGTCCTCAAACCCACAACCCTGAAAACTCAGCCTTTGTTACTGATCACCTGTTTAAGCAGCCCCACCTCCAGTTACTTTCCACTGATTAACTCACTCTTACTCACTGAGACAACAATGTTTATTGAGCTGCTAGTATGTGCCAGCCAGTCTTCTGGGTCCTAGTGATAGCACCGTGAGTAAAACAGACAAAGACTCTTGCACTCATGAAGCTTTTATTGTCCTAGGAAAACACAGATGTTAACATATAAGCAAATTGATCAATAAGGTTATTTCAGATGCTAAGGGCTATGAAGAAAATGAAACAGACCATTGGCAATGACTCAGGTGGGGTAGGGTCCTACTTAGTTAGGATGGATGAAGAAGGAATCTTTGAGGAGGTGACATTTGATCTGAGACCCAAATGATCTGAAGCTGTCAGCTGGAGCGAAAAGCACGTCCAAAAGTCAGGAGGCAGGAGCAAGCGTGGTGTGGCTGAGGGACTGAGAGAAGGGCATCACTGTGAGCAAGGGACCGTGAGACCCCTGATTTGGCCAGAGAGCTGGGCAGGGGCTAGATGGTATAGGTCTCGTTGATTAGAGTGAGAGTTGGACTTTTGAGAGGTTCCAAGTAAAGGAGGGATAGGGCCTCATTTACATTTTTGAAGTTTCACTCTGGTTGCTGTGCAGAGAATGGACTCAAGAGAGATGTGATTAGAAACAAGGAAGCCATTAAAGTTATCCACACAAGAGGAAGTGAGGTCTTGTTGTAGGGAGGGCTGTGGATATGATGAGAAGTGAATGGACTTGGGGTATATTTTGGAGGTAGAGCTGACATAACTTGCTGATAGAGTGCATGTGGAAGGTAAGGGAAAAGAGGGAAAGAGAGGAATCAATCCAGAATGATCTCCAGACCTTTGGCCTGAGCATCCATGGGGATGGGGACACAATTACCTGGGATAGTGAAGACTCGAGAAGAAATAGTATGACAGGTAAAAGTGAGCACTTCTGTTTGGTCATGTTAAGCTTAAGGTTACCCTCTTTTTTCTCGTCAGAGTAAATTAGTATTCCACTCTATAATTATCTTGTTAATTTTTCTGTACTTGTTCATCGTTCATTTCCTCCCCTTTAGAACCTTCAAAAGAGCAAGAGCTTTGTTTAATGTACATTGTTGTATCCCTGGAGTCCAGAATACTGACTGGCACAGAGCACATGCTCAATAAATATTAGGATTTGTTGACTCTGGTTCAGTGGTTCTCAAACTTAAGCGTACATCAAAACCACCTGCTCAGCTTATAAACGTTTCAAATCAGCCTTTACCCAAACCCCTCCCCACCAGGACTCTGCTTTAGGAAGTCTGGGGGTTGCACTCAAGAAACTGCATGTTTGGCCAGCACTATAGATGGGCAGTGGTCTACAGTCTAAATCAGTGGTTTACATATATTAGTATTCACTCAAATATTGACCTTAGAAACCACATTTCAGCACCATTCCAAAAGGCTACAAAGTATGGTGTTTTCAAATACAGTCAAATCATAAGGTGTTGATTTAAAAGCTTCTGAGAGAAAACCGTTGCAAGAATCCTGGGGTCCCTATCTCACTTGACTTAATGCGTCTCTTAGAAGGGACCTTCATGTGAAGAAAGATGGTTACTTAGTGCTGGGACGGTCCTCCTTGACCACATCTCCAAAGCGTGTATCCCACACCTACCGTATTTCCCCGAAAATAAGACCTAGCTGGACAATCAGCTCTAATGTGTCTTTTGGAGCAAACATTAATGTAAGACCTGGTATTATGTTATGTTATGTTATGTTATATTATGTTATATTATATAAGACCCGGTCTTATTTTATAGTAAAATTAACTTTTGGTCCAAAAGATTTATCTTGAGGGAGGACCCTGGCGAGAATGTGATTAGATACTGCTACAAGGAGCTTACAGAACCGACTTGGCTCCTCTCCTTTCCAATACCTGAGTCTTCAGCTTTTCCCTCCATTCTGTGAGCCATGAGCCTTATTTTTCCAAGAAATTCCTGTTTTGTTTGAGTCAGAGTGGTCTCAGTTGCTTGCAGTATAATCTATGACATCGCAATTAAAAACCTTGCTGTCTATCATTAGAAGTAAAGTTTTTAAAACAATTCCTTCCTGGGAGCCGTGACACATTGACCTAAGTTTTCACTAAAGTGTAAATGTCTGATAGCAGAGCCTGAATAACACACTTCATCAGGTAAAGGAGAGTGAAAGGGCTTCCTGGCTTGACATAAGTTCTGCCACTGAGGTACCAGTAGGAAGTAAAAGGATAGCTGGGACGTAACACATAAATTCCACTTCATAAATTTGCCCTGAGATAAATAGCTTACTGGAAACTCTTACTATTTTAATTTCTCAGTTTCTACTCAGCTCTCCCAGCTCCTGAATTTTTATCTTCAGACTAAACTTTCAGGGTAAGCCTTTCTGAAGCAGGGCATAATTACTAGGACACATAAACCTAAGACATCAATTTATGAACATGAGAACTCATAATATTAAATTTAGTTCTCATTTCCTCCTGGGGCCCTTAGGGAAAAATAAGAACATCCTGTCCTTTTAATCATTTGGGTTAAATCCTAGTCATTTGTTGACCTCTCCCTTTCCCCCATTTAAAAAAAGACCTGTAACTCTTTAAGATTCTGATAAACTAATGACTTAATTTGTGTCTTTTAAGCAGTATTCTTTGACCAAGGCAAGTTTCTCACAACCTCATTCCTAGTGCTTACTAAAATTACATCACAGCAGATAGGATGCTTAAAGAAGTATGCTGAGTGTGAGCCACACCCAGGGAGAGATAAGGAACGTGTGATAGTTCGACAGGAGCAATAAAAGTAAAATCTAATCACTTGCAGATTATATTCAGTGTAAATGAAGATCAGATGTAAAAACCAGTCTAGTTAATTTTTTTTATTTTTTATAATAGTGGTTGCTATTTGTGAAAACTAAACATAACAAAATCTGGATATAAATCTCTTTAAAGTTTGCATGGCCAATCGTTTCATTTCGAATGGTGGTGGGGATCATTCTTATCATTGAAACATAAGACAGTATTACTAACATTTGCTGAGCAGTTAATATGTGCCAGGTACTATTCAAAGTGCTTTTTAACGTAAATATCTCATTTAATCTTTACAACAACCCCATGAGTTATTATCCTGTTATCCCTGTTTAGAAACAAGGCAATGCAGAACTGAGAAATTAAGTAATTTGCCCAAAGAGCTGGTAAATGGTAGAAGCTGAGTTTTGCATCTGGATTATAAAATGGCTCTAGAATCAGGGCTAACATTGTTTGGCTAATTAGTGAACCAGCATGGTCGTTCCTTTGACCAGCCCATCAGGCCCTTATAACCCTCACTTTGAATAATTTTTTTTTCTAAGTGTCTCACTTTGAATAATTTAAAACTACATTTTGAAAACTACCTGAACCAGGTAATGAAAATAAAGAGGATTTCCAAAAGCCAAATTGCTTGGATGTGAATTGTTAGCTAATCGATGAGCCTTCCAGCAGCCTTGACAAAAATTTACTTACCCAGATTTTACAGTAAGTATAGTAATAAGAATTTGGGGATCTAATCAAAGTCAAGTCTCCAAATGCATGAATGAGGCCTTGGTTTTCACATTCCCCAAAGTTTATACTTTGAGGTGAGGGAATGAGTGGCAATCTCTCTCAGAAATGTGGGTTCTTTTTCTGACAGGTGATTTTTACTTCTTTGTCAGGGAGGTAATTGAGAGACCAGCCTGGGATTTGCATGTGGGATAACCTGGGTATGGAGAGAGAATGGCACATACATCAAACAGCCTATTCTCAAATATTCAGGGGCTCTTCCAATGGAGAGTGCATGTTCTGAGCCAGTCTCCCTGCACTCTGGCTATGACACAACATGCTTCAGCCCAGAAGGTGATAGTTTTCTTAAAGACTCTTCTTAGCCTTTTTCTTTTCCATGAAATAGGTTAGAGAATTGATCCAACCCTGACTGCTTTTTAAAAGTCTGTCAGAGTTTTTACAGGCTTGGTCTTTGCGTTTTCTGGGAGTAAGCCTCATGTCAGTCATTACTTTCTTTATACACAACATTAATGCTTTTCTTACTGGATTAGGAATCCAAGACGTTAAAAAAAAAAGTGTGTGGTGACACCAAGTGGTCCTGGCCCTTGTGTCTCTGCTCTCAGAACAGACATGAGGGGAAAACAAAGGCATGCCTCTCCCTGCCCCAATCACATATTTGTTGTAGGATATCAAGGTGGAACCTGAGTTAGCCAAAGTCACCAAAAAAGAAAAGAAAAAATGAGCAAAGGGATTCAAAATTATGGGAAAAAAATGCCGGAGAAAGTCTACAATCTTATGTTTCAGTGGAAAGGTCAGTAGAAGAGTCACCATGATGCTTGGGTTCTGCACTAGTTAGCTGTGAACTTGAGCAAGTTACTTAATGATTCTGAACCTGTTTCCCTATCTGTACAGTGGGTATAGGAGGCAAATTATACTTTTGTAGACTTGGAAGGGGACTTGGAGATCATTTGATCCAGCCTCTGATCCACAGTGGGATTTTCATCTGCAATACTCCTGACAGATAATCAATCATCCCACCTCCCATGGAAGAGCATTCCTTATCTCCGTGTCCTCTTTATGCTGGGCTAAGTTCTGCATGTCAGGACTTCCATCATTCCTTTGAAGTTCTGAGTTGGAAACTTGGATGGCAAGAGAGAAAATGTAGTACTATAGGGGAAAGAGAATCAGGTGAGCCTGAGTCTGGACCCCCCATCCCAAGCGCTTAACTAGCTGTGAAATTGCATCAGTTCTGTGAGCTCAGTTTCCTTATCTGTCTAACGGAGAAACTGCAACCTGCCCTTCAAGTTTGTTGGGAGAATTAGAAATAATTTATGTAAAATACCTTCATATTCATACAGAGAGTGCTTAATAAAAAGACTAAGAGGATTCTTTTTCTTAGAATATGACAAAGTCAATATTTATTGATGCTGAGATTTTATGGCAGGATTTCAGGTTCTTGTTACAATAGTTCTGAAAATTGCTGAACTTTTCCCCTTGTTCCAGTCCTAAATAAATGATCACTTCACATGTATTCATTTCCCTTCCCAGTAAATCCTCGTGTTCTTTTGCTTGTATAGAAAGGAGAAGGAACCTTGAACATGGACTTCAGGTAGTTGTAGGTGAGCGTATGCTGACCAGTTAGGAAAAAAAACGTCCACAGTAGAGGTGGAGTTTAATCTTTACTTTGAAGCAGGAAAGGTTTCTGAGCTATGCTTTATAGAAATCATTTGCTTCTGAAATAAAGGATAATTTCAGAAGGAGCTGAAATGTGCGCTGAGAGGAGAGATTGTAACAATATAGAGAACATGTTAGCTTTACTGGAGTGAAAGGAATTCTGTGATTTGTAGGAGTGAGATAACCCAGGCCATGGATCTCAGTCAGTTGAAACCTCATAGAAAATTCCCTTCCAGATGGAAGCTTCAGAGTGTCTCCTCCTGAAACTGCCCATCACTCTCAAAAATTAAAACGTGACTCTTTGACTAAGAAAATCCATTGAAAAGAAGCTACCCTACAGAAATCTTTATATGAGCAGTTAAACATGGTAGTTACAAGGATGTTTGTCACCAGGTGGTTTCCAATAGCAAACAAAAGAAGCAACAAGCTAAATGTTTCAATAGGAGAATAGTGAAAACAGTTATAATAGACCTCCAAAATAGAATATTATCCAGACTTAATGAAATATAATGCTGACTAACATCCATAATATACGAGTATAAAGAAAAAAATAGGTTGTAGAACATTGCGCAAGAGGTAATGCCATATTTTTATATGTGTAAGTATATATGTGTGGATATGTATATTTATGTGTACATATAAATATAAATATATGGTACATGTATTTAGAAAAAAGTTTGGAAATACATGCATGAAACTGTTAACAGTGCTTCTGAGGAGTAGAATTAGGAGAATGAGGGACACTTTGATTTCTTGTGTTTAAATATTTATATATTTGAATGCTTTTACATGTGTAAATATTGTTTGTATAAATTTTTTAAAAAACAATGAAATGATAATAGCTAAATTCAGAAACATATATTTAAGCACAAAAGTTACCTTTTCTTAAATTTCAGGAGTCCATACTTGAAGAATACCTTTCAAGAGAAATGGATAAAGTTAATCTGTTTCCCTTGGATAAAAAGAATCTCAGAATTGAAAGCCCCTCATGTTTAATTTCCTAGAAAGACACCCACCTTTCCAAGCCCTCAAGGCAAGGGAGGAATCTGGAAGCCCTGACATCACAGGGTTCCTTCATACTTCTCGACTGCTTGAGGGCAAAATGTTTCAAATGAAGTGTGACTGTTATGAGTGTTTTCCTTGAAAGGAAGTGAGATTTGGTTATCAGATAATTTTCCCAAACACCCTGATGTGTGCACTTGGAGTTAAGTGTCAGTTACTCTGAATGAAGCTCTGTGGCCCAGGAGCTTGCCTTCTAAAGCTCAGCACTGTGAACGTCTGTCATCTAACGTTTGCTAGATGCCAGTTCAGTTGATTAAAGAACAATACTACTAATGATTACTTGGGTTTTTTCAAGGGGCCAAACTGCCTCACACAAAATAATATTCAACAACCAGACTGTATCACTCATTTCAGCCACTTGTTGAAATTGTTCCACGAGTTATAAGGATTAGGGAAACAGAGGGTGTGACTGGTTAAGTTCATCCATTTGCTCATTCAGTTATTCATTTATTTCTTCATTCAATTATCAACAGTAAAACATAGAAGTTAGTAGTCAGCTGGGGACCTTGGGGCAGAAACACTTGAGTTTGAATTCCTGGGCTTCCACTTATTGGTTGTAAAATCTCGGAAAGTTGCATAATTGATCCAGCCTCCATTCCTCATCTGTAAAATGGGGGCATAGTCACAAGGTTGTTGTGAGGATTTTTTTGAAGAACATTTAAGGAGCGTAGTACAGTACCTGATACGTATTGCATGCTCACCCAAAATTTGCTATTACCATTCATGAATTCATAGTCAAAAGAAATTTACTAAGTTCCTATGGTATGCCAAGTTTTGAGTCAGATTCTGAAATTTTAATATGGTTAGGGTATAATCTATTTAGGGGGTTAAGTCTAGATCAGAGGTGAATTCAGGGACTACCTGAACTTGGATGGCGGGAAAAAAATCACATCTTCATTTTTCACTAACCTCTAACTGAAATTTAACATTCCTTCAATTATTAATTTATACAAGAAATAACGGAGGTATTCACAATATATGTGGCTTTGTCACCAACAGAAATTATGGACACTTTCAAAGCATGTTATAGTTTTACAGAAATTTTGAAATTTCATTTATGCCCATCATTACTTCAAAATTATAGTTATTAGACCCACTGGTAGATCTGAGAATTGTGTTAATAATGAAGCACATACATAACTATGTCTCAAATGTTGCTTTATATTTTGAAAACTCTATAGTAGTTTAGTTGTTTTGTGCTCATATGTATTTTATTTTATGCATTTAAAAACAGTGAAATGAGTACATAACACATATTTACCTTGTCTGAGGATAACAGCACTATCCATTATAATGGAAACTGAAAACAGATCACATGTTCATCAATAGAAGAATGGATAAATCAGTAGTGGCGTATTCATACAAAGCAATACTCCCAGCAATGAGAATGAATAAACAATTGCTACATTCAGCAACATGGGCAAATCTCATAAACATAAGATTGAGAAAAAGAAACCAGACCCAAAAGGGAACATACTGGATGATTCAATTTGTATAAGTTTAAGAACTAGCTAACAAACCTCTGGAGTTAGAAGCCAAGATAGTGTTTACCCCTTTGGGGTGGGGGTGGTTGTGAGGGGTGTGTGGGGCTTTTGGGTTAGTTGATCCGGATATTAGCAATGTGAATGTGTTCACTTTGTAGAAATTCATTGAGCTATCATCATCCATAATTTGTGTACTTATAGTTGTTGCACTTCAGTGAAAATGTACTTTAAAAAGAGGGGTCCATAGGCTTCACCAGTCTGCCAAAGGATTCATGGCACAGGACAGCTTAAGAACCTCTGGCCTAGAGGGAGACACAAATCCAGAGAAACTACTATAATACAATGTTTTGTACACAGGCCATTTCTGATCCCAGTATTCTATCCTATTGACCCCTTAAGTATAACTCATATTTTTCAGACCAAAAGTCTTACTTTTTTCTTTTTTTAATGGAAAGTATGGTGACTGCAGTTGTAGGGAAAGAATTAAAAAGTACTGTGAAAGCATGGAGAAGGGAACCATTAGTTTTTCCAAGGCGGGTCAGGAAGAAATCTCATGGCGGAGGTGGTATTTGAGCAGAGCCTCAAAGGGTAAGTCGACTTCAACTGAAGGGCTTTCTGTCAAAGTTAGCATCGTCATGAAAAAATAGGAAGAAGGCTGTGTTTGTAGAACATTGAGTCGTCTGCTGGGCTGGGTCCTGGAGGAATGACTAGGGTTGCAGAGGGGCCCAAGTGGGAGAGAACCACGTATCGTGCTCCTTTCGCTGTGCTTACCCATCACCCCTACCAGGAATGGCTGTCTTGACTGCTTTTTTTCTTTGACCACTTTATTGAGGTAAGATTGACATGTGAAAAGCTGTACATGTTTCATGTATACAACTCTGTGAGTTTGGGGATAAGTATACACCATGAGTCCATCACCACCATCCATGCCATAAACATATCTATTACCTCCCAAAGTTTCCTCCTGCGTCCTTTATTATAATTGTCTTGTTTTTTTCATGGTAATAAAATTTAACATCAGCTATACCCTCTTACAGATTGTAAGTATACAAGACAGTCTTGTTAGCTATAGGAACCATGCTGTGTGGTAGAGCTCCAGAACGTATTTATCTTGCAGAGCTGAAACTTTGTACTCTTTGACTGCCACCTCCCCGTGGCCCCTTCCCCCGGCAACCACCATTCTACTCTATGCTTCCAGGAGTTTGACTAATTTAGCTTCCATGTATAAGTGAGGTCATGCTGTACTTGCCTTTCCATGTCTGGCTTATTTCATTTAGCATAATGTTCTCCAGGTCCATCTATGTCATCGCAAATGGGAGAATTTGCTCCTCTTTTTTAAGGCTTGAAAATATTCCATTGCATACATATACCACATTTTCTTTATCCGTTCATTTGTCGGCAGGCACTTAGGTTGTTTCCTTATGTTGGCTACAGAGAATAATGCTACAGTGAACGTGGGAGTGCAGGTGCTCTTCAAGATTCTGCTTTCAGTTCCTTTGGATAAATACCCAGAAATGGGATTGTTGGATCGTACAGCAGTTCAATTTTTAATTTTTTGAGGAACTGCCGTACTATTTTCCAGTGATTGTGCCAATTTACATTCCCACCATCAGTGTTTTAGGTATTAGGCTTCCCTTTTCTCTACATCCTTGCCAACACTTGTTACCTTTATTTGTTATTTTTTTTATTATTTTAGTAATAGCCATCTAACAGGTGTGAGGATATGTCATGGTGGTTTTGATTTGTGTTTCCCTGATGATTAGTGATGTTGAGCACCTTTTCATGTACCTATTTGTTGGCTACTATTGTGACTTCTAACTCCATGGAGTTTTGCTGGGTTTTGTGCTTTATTTAACATATGTATCCTTTTGTGTCTTGCTTACTCACTGGTGTGTAAGTGAAACATAATGTCATTACATGTAGTTGTAGATTGTTGCCACCTAAATTTTAAGCAGGGGAATGGCATGGGCTGACCTCTGTGTTAGAAAAATCGCTCTAACAGCTTTGAGGAGGGTCGGGGTGGAAAGACAGTAAGTCCCGTGCAGGGAGCAAGAGCAATAATCTAAATACCCTGTTTCCCCGAAAATAAGACCTAGCCAGACAATCAGCTCTAAAGTGTCTTTTGGAGCAAAAATTAATATAAGACCTGGTCTTATTATACTATATTAACTATTTTACTATATTATACTATATTATATTATATTATAGCATAGCATAGCATATTACATAAGAGCCAGCCTTATATTAATCTTTGCTCCAAAAGACGCATTAGAGCTGATTGTCTGGCTAGGTCTTATTTTCGGGGAAACACGGTAAGAAATGATGACGTCCTGACCCAGAGCTCAGGCAGTGGGAATGGAGAAGAGTTGCCCTGAGCTCTGCAGAAGCAATTCAAAACATATGTCCCATTTACAGTGTCCTTCAAACAGAAGAGAGCACTTCACCGAGTGCTCAGAACCAGAGCAACGTTAATTGATCATGGCGTTAGTTTGGGTGCTTGTCAAGATTTAAATGAAACAAGCTACATTCCTCTAAGAGTCTATTGTCATAGATGACAGAGATGAGACAGACCAACAGCCAACACAGTGTGGACTAATGAGGGGTGTCCCCCGAGGCTTTAATGACCTCAAATGGTTATTGGAGGAGTTCTGCAGTTGAGTTACTTTTCTGAAATATTTTTTGAGCAGTGGAGTTTCAACATAAAATTTAGAAAACAAAATCAGGATTGAAGAGAAAACGGGTAGAGAAGAGTTTTAGCAGAACGTTGGGAGGGATGAGGCTGCTATTGTTGTGTAGGCCAGACAGACGGGGAGATGGTGAAGCATGAAGTGAGAGCTCCTTCAGTATCTCTTATAATCTCATGCTTCTCAGACGCAGGTATGCACACCCCTGGCAGGATGTCAGCAGGAGCTCGAGTCACCCATAAAAATGGTACATCTTGCCGAGTGTTCATTTTACCCTAGGACTGGGGAGAAAGATGCCATTTACATGGAAGCAAGCAGTATGTTATGAAGTAAGATACAAATTTTATGTGAAGAGTCAAGACAAAACACAAGACTTCAAGTAATTTGCTAGCCACATGCTCTGGCCACGTGCCTTCCTTGCTGGCAGGTGGAATTTGGAGGAAAAGTTTTCAGAATCCCCATCTCTCTCACTTTGACTTGACACTCCACTCTGAGACGCTGTGACCTCCACTGAGCTCTCTTCCAGTCTGGGTGGGGTTACTCATTCAACAACCTTCCTTCCTTTTTTAATTCATTCATTCTAGTACTGTTAAGTACGGGCTTATCGTATGTCAGATCCTGAGAGATGTTTTTCTCCTGGATAATATTATAAGCTCCAAAAAGGACTGTGCCTTTAAAAAAAATTAGGGTCCTCTCAGCCTTTGTCAAACCTTGTATGTATTAAATGTTCTGTAAATATTTGTTGACATGAAATGAAATACGATCTTGCAAACACCCAGGGAGGAGTTAGGAGAAAGAGACAATAAAGGAGAAAGAAAAGGGTGAGTGTATGTGGACTAACTGCTGACCAGTATGAACTGAACCTATTGTTTCATCCACGAGCAGCTCTGGGATAGACTTTAAATTATATCCATTTTACCGCCAAGGAAATTGAGAATGAGTAGCGTAACTTGTTTGAAGTGACACCGCTAGTAAGTAAGAAGGATTCAATCCCAGCTTCGTCAGATACTAAGATTCATGGAGAGTATCTATGGAAATGTAAAATGCATGTTCCCTTTGACCCAATAATTCTAGGAATTATCCTTGTGATATTGTGATTTATAATAAGAAATATATATTTGGTCTTCATCAGTATCTGGCGCGCAGCTCCTAAAACTCTTAGAATTTCCTAAGTGATGAAACAGAGGGAGAGAAGGGAAGAAAGGAGGGAGGAAGGGAGGGAGGAGAAGAGAGAGAGACAGAGATAGAGACAGAGAGACAGAGAGACTGGTTGCCAGTGGAGCCAGCCGACCATGTGGTTAGAGGGTTGGAGCTTTTAGTCACACCTTCTGACCTCTGAGGAGAGGAGAGGGGTTGAAGATTGAGTTAAACTATCAATGGTAAATGATTTACTCAATTGTGCCTATGTAGTGAAGCCTCCATAAAACCCCAAAAGGATGGGATTTGGAGAGCTTCCAGGCTGGTGAACACATGGAGATTTGGGGAGAATGGCGCCCTCAGAGAGCATGGAAGCTCCATGCCCTTTCCCCATACTTTGCCCTATGCATCTCTTCCATCTCGCTGTTCCTGAATTATATGTTTTTATAATAAATTGATAATCTAGTAAGTAAAATGTTTCTCTGAGTTCTATAAGCTGCTCTAGCAAATTAACCAAACCCAGCCAGGGAGCCGGAACCTCCAATCTATAGCGTGTCGTCAGAAGCACAGGTGATAACCTGGTATTGTGATGACACTAAGTGGTGAGCCTTTAACCTGTGGGATCTTACCTTATCTCCAGGTCGATGGTGTTACAATTGAGTTGAGTTGTAGGACAGCCAGCTGTTGTCAGTGAATTGCTTGGTGGTGTGGGAAAAAAAAACCCACATTGTAAATTGGGTGCAGAATTGTTAATCCTGTAGGTATACTCAAATAAGTGCTCAAGGTACAAACACAAGGCTGTTCATTTCAGTGTTGATTACAATAGCACTAAACTGGAAATAATGTAAATACCCTTTATTGGTAAATTGGTTAAATAACTTAAGGAACATCCATATAGAAAGAAGCATACCTGCATATACTGATATGGAAAGCTGTTCAGGATATATTGTTAACTGAAGAAAAAAGCACGTTGTAAACCAGCATGTATTATTTGATTACATTTTATCTTCTTAAAAACAAATACGTAAATCATATCTGCATGCATGTACAGGCACCAAATATTCTGGAGGACTACATACCCAACTTGAACAGAGTTACCTCTGGGGGAGGTGATGAGAAGGGTTGCTCAGTTGGGGTTGAAGAGAGAGGCCTCTTTCTTTGCACTTGACTTCCCTTTGAATTATGTGAAAGTAAATTTTTAAACACGACTATGTATTACTTTTATAATGAAAGGAGACAAGTTAATAAAATTAAATAAAAATAAAGCCTGAGCATTTTTTAATACACCATGATGCATGGAGTAAGTAAAATCCCAACAGACGGGGGAACTGGAGGATGAGAGTTGAAGAAAAGCAGAAGGAGCTCAGAGGCTAAAGAATCAGGAAAAGGGAAATGGTGGCATAACTGAAGCTCATGCCAGGGATTTTATTTTTCTTTTTTATTGGCTTAAACGAAATCTATTGTCTCACAGTTCTGGGGGGCTAGAAGCCCAAGTTTGAGGTTTCGGCTTAGTTCCTTCTCAGGGCCTCGAGTAAGAATCTGTTCTATGCCTCTCCCGTAGCTTCTGGTGGTCTGCTGGCAATCTTGGGCATTCCTTGGCTTGTAGATCTCTGCCTACATGTCCACGTAGCTTTCTCCCTGTGTGTGTGTTGGTGCCCAAATTTCTCCTTTTTATAGGAACACCAGTCATATTGGATTAGGGACCTACCCTACTCCAGCATAACCTCATCTTAACAAATTACATCTGTTGGACCCTATTCCCAAATCAGGTCACATTCTCAGGTACTAGGGGTTAGGACTTTAACATATGAATGTTTTTGGCAGGTGTTGGGTGGGTGAGGGGAGACACAATTGCACCAATAAAAGTAGGTATAAAAGTTTTTGTGAACTATGTCATGTGCAAGGATTTGAACTTCAAGAATTTTGGTTTGTCTATTTTAGAGATGAACCGATTTTTTTCCTGTGAAATCAATACCCTAGTTTCTAAATTTTGTTCAAAATCATATTTTACACTAAGGAACTCTGGGAATACTGACAAACTTGGAAGAACATATGTATAGCGGACTGGAGATCAATATGAGCTGAGTGGAAGCTTGAGAAATTCAGGTGAATAACAAATACTTGGTCTTGGTTGGTCTTCCATTTGCTACGTACTTACGCTGCTCAGAGCTGATGCTTTTGGCAGCTTTAATGCCCTGAAATTTTGCCTATGAACTTTCACCATTATACCTGAGAAGTATAATAAGACTATTTAAAATGACTGTGCACATGCTTATAACGAACTGTCCAGGATTTTAAACATTTCCAGTATCTATTTATCCCTCTCTCTCTCTTCTGTCTCTTCTCTCTCTCTCTTTCCCTCTTTCTCTCTCTCTCTCTCTCTCTCTCTCTCTCTCTCTCTCTCTCCTAAAAAAATTTACCTGTGGTAGAATACACATGACACAACATTTACCATCTCAACCGTTTTTAAGTATACAGTTCAGTATTGTTAAGTACAGCTGTCCCTCTGTATCCATGGGTCATTGGTTCCAGGACCCCCACGGATACCAACCCTCAGATGCTCGAGTTCCTTATATGAAATGGTATAAAACAATGCATACAGCTGGCCCTCTTGCATCTGCGGATTCCCAACCATGGATGGAAAATACTGTTTTCAATCTACTGTTGGTTGAATCTGCGGATGTGACACCTGGGGGTACAGAAGGCTGACTGTATATTTACTGACAAAAATCTGCATATTAGCAGACCAGCACCGTTCAAACCCATGTTGTTGAAGGGTCAGCTATATACCTCTGTTGTTTGCAACCAAACTCCAGAACTCGCAAACTGAAACTCTGTATACATTAAACAACTCCCCATTTCTCCCTCCCCTCAGCCCCTGGCAACTACCATTCCACTGTCTGTCTCTATGACTTTGACTACTCTAGATACCTCATGTAAGTGGAATCATACAGTACTTGTCTTTTTGTGCCTGGTTTATTTTATTTAGTATAATGTCTTCAAGATTCATTTATATTGTAGCATGTGTCAGAATTTCCTTCCTTTTAAAGACTGAATGATATTCCATTTTATATATATCATATTTTGTTTATTTATTCATCCACCAGTGGACACTTGAGTTACTTCCAGCTTTTGGCTACTGTGAATAATGCTGCTATGAACACAGCTTCACAAGTATCTCTTTGAGACCCTCCTTTCAGTTCTTTTGGCTATATACCCAGAAGTGAGATTGCTTAATTGTATATACATAATTCTTTTTTGATCATTTGAGGACCGGCCATACTCTTATAAGGCTTTTTATCTGTGATATACTTACTCAAAAAGGTAGAAGGCAAGAGGGTGGATGTTTCTCGATAATATATATTACACAAAACCCAAGAAAGTAGACTTACCATCAGTAGAATCAAGAGATTTTTGTTTTTTTAAAGAACTCTATGACACCGAAAGCAAGTACAGGAGCCTGCTTTGGACTGCTGCCCTGAGAAGTGGAGAAGGAACACGAATTGCTGACTAAACTGCTTAAGGACCTAAGTATTTTCTACTGGGAAATATTTATCTGTTTGGTGGAGTTGCAAGTTCTGGGGAGTGCCCTCATTAGAAAACAGCTGATGATTCCAGGAAAACTTGGAAAAATCACCATGGTGATACAGAGTGACCCATTTAAAGGGTAAAGCCTATTGTGAATTGAACTTCAAAAGATGCCTGTATAGAAGCTTCTCTTTCATTTCTCACTAGACATAAGATGTGAACTGAAGTAGCATTATTATTATTATTAGCTTCGCTCTTGCAGTCTGATGTACTGGGGAGGACCCTGAGATGCCTTCAGATTCTACTCCTGACTTGGCTGCTCCTTAGCAGCAAGACTTGGAGCAATCACTTAACCTCACTGGCCTCAGGCGGTTGACCTAAAGAGCCTCTAAAGTCCCCTTAGTTTGTGGATTTACTTCTATGCATGTATATAATTGCTAGAGCTCTTTTTTGCTTGCTACTCCTTTGCTCTGGAACTTGGCTGTCCAGCAAACTCACCTAATCAGACACAGCAGAAAATGAGGAAATAGGTCAAAAGGTGCTGAATGGACAAACAGAACATCAGAGTCCGTGTGCTAAAGCTCCTTCACCGTACTGCTTTCCTTGGACCTCAGATGCATGGGGTTGCATTAATCACTCTTGTGGGTTCACATTGTCTTTCATCAATAGTTTGGATAAGGTCCCCCTCTGTTTCATCTTTAATATTTTCTTCTCCTTCATTTCCCATACCTTTTCTCATTTCCAGGCACCATGCTTGGTGGTATAAATGGACAATTGTATTTCATTAATGACAATGCTATGAGGTAGATAGTGGTGTTACCCCCATTTTTCATATGGGGGAACCACAGCTTAGGGAGATTCAGGGACAGAGGCAGAATGCCAACACAGCTAGACAGACCCAGAATCCACACTCCTAAACACTCCACCAACTAATCAAGAAAACTTGTTTAAAACACAAGTTGACTCCAAGTTATTCTGGTCTGTAAGAACCTCCCCTCTCCCCCATTCCATTCTTAAAAATGAAATGTTAACAGATCTATTTTGAGGCACTTTGATTCTCCTCATTCATCTCTGCAGAGCTTCACCCCCAGGGGCAGTTTTCTAAACCTGGGATCTATCTCTTTGGATTTTCTTTTCTTTTGTCCCATGTTTCTCACAAAACTTGGAGTTATCATTGTCAACTTAGGCCTTGACTTGATTGCTTGCTGGGGACATAATTGGAAGGATATAAAATAGCATTTCCCTTCCTTAAACAGGATACCTTTCCACTCACTTTGTTCTCTTTCTGCATCTCATTTATAAGGTGATTGTTAAAGGGCAGAATATGCTCTTGAAGTCATGTTTGTCCCCTGGATGGATGAAGAGTATAGGGATTTATAGTCGAATGGAGTGCATGTTACCTTTCAGGTAAATCCATCCCAAACTGATGGTTAGCTAAGGTGATGGCCATTTGACATTCCTGGCATTCTTAGCACAACTGATAAGTAATGGGACAATACTGTGAACATTTTGTTTGTGAGCCTGATGGTCAGAGGATTGACAGTCCTGGGGATAGGGAGATGCAGGGACAAGAGAAGTTAAGGGCTTGATTGACTAGGAAGATTCTTCCCATAGGAATCTGAAGATGGATTACCAGGATCATAGCTGAGAAATTAGTTAGAAATAATGATGATGATGATGATGATGATGATGATGATGATGATGTCAATCTCTGTTGAGGGCTTACTATGTATATATCGGACCCTTTATATGCATTATTTTATATGCATTGCCTTATTGTTTTATATGCATTATCTTATTTAATCTTCCCAACGACTTTTGATAGGTACTATTAGGGAGACCTGAAATAGAGACTATCACAATCTCCATTTTATAGTGGGGGAAATTGAGGCTTAGAGAGGTAAAGTAATTTTTTTTAAGATCCCATAGCCAGCTATGACTCATTGGTCTATCTTTTTAACCACCACACACAGCCAGTGAGCTTTGGATCCAAGGGATAATATGAGGATAGACTGGGAGAATGCGTTTTGAAGGGGGTGATTGAGAAGGTGTACAGGGGGACTGCGTGAAGAGCCCAGGTCTAGTTGAGTGGTTCAGAATTTCACCCAGGTAGGGAGAGAGAGCATCCAAGGGTGGTCCTCCTGATTGGTGCCGAGCATCCATGAATCCAGGCCACGGCCACACCCTGTCCTTAGAATTATTAATTCACTATCTTCTTCCTAATTTTAAGGCCCAGTTACTATATAATTTGGATATAACAGCCAAAGATAATATTCTACTTGAAACAATTATCATATTTTATGTTGGATAGGCTGATTGAGTAACAGACTTCTTTCTTCAAGAGAGCATTTTATTCTGTTAATTGTAGAAAGTCCTTGCAGAGACATCTTTGCAAAAGACTGATTCAAACACTTCCCCTAAGAGAGGAAGGGTCTAAGAATTCCTAGACCTTGCAAGAAAATCATGTATCCTCAGCACTAAATTCATTTAGAGTCTCAACAGAGCATTCTAATTCAGTTTTTATGAAATGTCTTTTATTTTGTACTTGATTCCTCTTTAACAAGTGAGTCATTGATTTTCAAAAGGTTTCAAATGTATCCAGAATCATTTTTTTGTTTGTTTTTTGTTTTGAACAGTCACTCAGAAGCCAAAACCAGTAACCCTGTCCTCTCTCTCTGCTGCTTTGTTGTAAAGATAGCTTTCTTCTATATGGATCACAATAGTTCCTTTGACAAGAATGAACAACCCTTAACCAGCTAAGTTGTTGACCCTTGTGGAAGAAGTGCCTAACAGGTCTTTCTAAAATGTTGCCCAGCAATTATGTTTTAACACTTGTATGCTAGTTCCCAGAAGGTCTGAAAGTAACAATAAAATGAAAAGGGAACTTGAGGGACAATCTGAGTTCACTTTGTGATTTA
The DNA here is from genome assembly GCF_057876585.1 of Rhinolophus sinicus. Lineage (NCBI taxonomy): Eukaryota > Metazoa > Chordata > Mammalia > Chiroptera > Rhinolophidae > Rhinolophus > Rhinolophus sinicus. The sequence continues at coordinate 17,047,214 of NC_142515.1, forward strand.
TGAGGTATTCTAATCTGGAGGCCTTTGAAAGCCTTTCCATGTAAGTTTAAGTAGGGAAGCCGACTGGAGCCCCGTCATAAAACCGTGGTTGGGTACAATAAACCCCAGAGGACTAGTCAAAGACGATTCACTTGATGCCAAATTCTTTTCTATCATCCAAGAGTGGCCAATGAGACCAACGGTGGGAGTGAGAATTCACCAGGGTTTTCAACAAAACATTCCAATAAATTAAAAAACAAACAACCTTTGTTAGAATGGAAAAAAGTGTTTGCTAACGCTGGCTGGTTAGAGCGCCCTCATGTGTCTCAGCAAGGTAGTATCATTTTAGGGCTCTCAAAGGGCAGAAAATACTCTCTAATCACTCCACCGTCACCACTTAATGGCATTCTTTTCCTTCTCATTTGTTTCTAGGGCTGCAAGTGAAGCTCCTTCTTCTTTAGGTGTTAGAATTTCCAGTGTGGTAATTATTTGTATCAGAGGCTGTAGGCATAAACTATCTCATTTTCCAGGGTTCGATAAATGCTTGCTGAATTAGTGCTCTTCTAAATTTCAATTCCTGCCCCAAGGTGAAAATAACCCAAGTGTCCATCATCAGATGAATCAATAAATAAGTAGTGGTAACCCACACAATGGAATACTACTTATAACAAATAGGAAGAAACTACGGATATATGCAACAAAGACCTACATATTATTATAAGATTCTATTTGTGTGACATTCTGAAATTCACACATAGATCAGTTGGTAGCCAAGGGCTAGGGGGAAGGGAGTGTGATTGGCTGCAAAGGGGTACAAGGGAACTTTTTAGGGAGTTGAAAATGGTCTATATCTTATTTGATGTTGGTTGCCTGACATTAGTGAAAACTCACAGAACTGGCCTTGGTGGTATGATGTTTGGTATAGCTGCCCTCCAAAACTCATTGAAGTGTACACTCCAAAAAAAGTGAAATTTACTGAATATAAACTATTCCTCAATAAGCCTCACATAAACGTTTTCAATTCCTTAGAGGATCACCATGGACTTCTTCCAAAGGACAAGTCCCCAGCCCTCTGGCTTAGCCTCTTGGCCTCCTTTCTTCTGCCCATCTGAAAAAGACACCTTGATGAACTCTTGTGAGAGTCTGCAAGTTCCAGCTCAATTCAAAGGCCTAATGGGGCCAGACCGCATTCCAAACAGTGCGCTCCCTGAGTCTGCCATTGTGCCCGAGACGGTGTGCGCAGTGACACGGAGACTCCCTGGCATTTGGATATTGAAAAAGAAAACATCAAAGTTCCAGGCCAGTGCCAGCCCTGCTACCAACAAATGGGAACCCCTTGAGGGGAAATGAGATCTGGGCTCTGAAGACAAATTTATGCTGTCAGTTTGCCGGCTTCCTTCCGTGACGGACAACAACTAGTTGTTCTGGTCAGAAGCTGTGCCTTGAGCAAACCATCCATTAACCATGAGACTGAATGTTCCACCCCAGACAGTCCCCAACATCTCATTCTGGAAAATCGCTTCACTTCAGTGGCTCCCAAAATGTTTTGCACATACTCATCCGCAACAATGGTGACGCACAAATGTGGATCCAGGCCAGTGGTTCTTAAACTTTGCTGGGCTTGACAGTCACCTTAACTTGCTAAGAGAGTAAATCTTAAGAGTTCTTACCCCACCCTCAAAAGGTAACTATGTGAAGTGACGGATGTGTTAATTAATTTGATTGTGGTAATCATTTCACAATGTATCCATATATATTAAATCATCACATTGTATAACTTAAAAAAATCACATTGTACAACCTAAATACATGTAATTTTTATTTATTTCAATGAAGCTGGGGGGAAAAAAAAGAATCACCTAAGGAGGAGTATATTTTCTAAATGCCAGTTCCTGGACCCCACTCATACCTGAGCTATGAGAGCAGTAGATCTGAGAGTAGTCCCTGAAAACTGCATTTTAAATAAGCCCTCAGATCATTCAGATGGTAGGAAGTCCTAAGGGCTACACTTTAATAAATGATGATCTAGGCCTAGAAAAACTCTTATGTATAGGCGTTTGTTTTCACTTGAGAAAGTTGAGCAATTTACTCACTGGAAATGTTTGACCTACCAAGTGGTGAATAGCACAGAGGTTAAGAGTGGGGCTCTGGAGTGGGGTTCCTAGGTTCAAAGCCCACCTCTGTCTGTTATTACCCAGGAAGCCTTAGACAGGCTACTTAATCTCTAAAGCATGTGTGTAAGAGGGGGTAAGATCGAATGAGCCAACACTTATAGCACTCAAATAGTACCAGTAAGCATTAGATAAACATCCATTATCATTCTGTCCAGATCAATAAAGACTGAGGGGAATATTGCAAACCATGAACAAAGAGAGTTACTTCAAAGAGCTTTTCATTTAAAGCTTGCACATCTCCAAATACTTCAAATGGTAGAGGGAAATATAACCACTTTGTGGATGCCCAGTTTCCTACATTCCTAATTTCTTGGCCCTGTTTTAAATATTTAAAATATACGCTGAAAACAAAATAAGCTGAACTTAGCAGTACCCTTCTTGTTTGATTAAGGAGCTCAAGACTCACATAGACTAGCTTGTTTAACTCGACAAGTTATGTATAATCTTTGGTGATTCCTAAACAGAGATGCAAATCAGAATCATGTGTAGAGCTCTTGAAAAGTAGATTTTGACTCAGCAGAAATTGGGGCGGGGCCCAGGGAATCTGAATTCCTAACACGTTCTCTCCATGATTAGGCTATCCAGTTCAGGTAGAGAACTACTGTTACTGGAAAAGGCTAGGATAATCCACCTTGTTTTGTATAGCTTAAGAAACAGAGATGAAACATGTTAAATTACTTTGCCAAGGTCATTCAGCGAATCGTTTACAGAGGCAGGAGTTGGATTTGGGTCAGTAAATCTAAGGCCAAAATCCTCTCCATTCCATCTTAGACTGTAGAAAGAAGCTACTTGTATAGAGTAGGATAAGCACAGGAAATTTTCATTCTCTCATTTGCTTATGAAATGATACTCTGATTGAATTCATAGAAGCTCTAAGTTAGAACTGCTGATCTGGATTCTGAATTCCTTTCAGATTCTACCTTTTATCCTCTTGCTCACACAACCTCATTTACTGATTATTCCCATTAAATCCCTGGAAGTGTAAAGGACAGATGGCTCATGGGGCACCTGGAACAAATCCTGATGGGAAATATGACCATGAACTTGAAGATGTGTTCTTCTTCTCTATTCTTAGAGCATAAGAAACTCCACGGACCACAGTTTCATCATGAACAATCCAAGATCAACTAGCACATAAAGCCAGGAAAACAAAGATCCCATAAGATATGATCCTGAGAATATTATCCTGTAAATCATCAACTAACAAATCACTGGGACAGGAATCAAGAGAATATCCAAAAGGCCATTCTAGTGGCTGAAGGCAGTGGTATTTTGGTGGCCTCTACTCTGCGTTGAGGTTTTTGCGGATTCCCTTTTCATCTTGGGACATGTGTGTGACCTCTGAAGTCCCTCAGAAACCATTTTCTTTAATGTATTATCAGAGAAGAAAATCTGTCAAATTAAAGCCTGCAGTGGGAAGGGGGGTGGCCACCAATCAAGTGAAATCATTCCACTGAACTTGAGCCAGAGAACCAAACTGGGGCAGTATCATTTTGCTTACAAAAATGGCCCAGCAGGCTGGAATCCCTGCCTGCAGACCTTCACACATCACCAACCTCTTGCTAATAAAACAGACCCCTTTATTTAGTTACTTCTTGGCACCCACTGGCTGCTTTCCTTTCAGATTTTCTGTTGCCCATATTTTAATATCCTGCCTTTGCATTCTCCTCCTGCTCTTGTTAAAATACTGTTTCTTTCTTTCTTTCTTTCTTTCTTTTTTTAAAGATCCCTTTTAATCAGATAGCTCCTGCTGGCATGAGCTGTCAGAGGTATTCATTTCAGTGGACTCTGGCCTTATGCTGCATTACCTTGGTAACAAGATTTAGAGGCAAAGGCCCGGCCTTGAACTTGTCAGAGTCTCCAACGACGTGAACAGAGCACATATTACTCTCTAACATATCAAGTTGTCATGCCAACCGCTAACAATAAAATCCATCTCTCTCTTCTAAGGTTTTAATTCAGTAACTTTTCAAATTGGTTCCTTCTGTAATTCAGTTGGTCTGGGAAGGTAATATATGAATGTGTGTGTGTGTGCATGTGTGTGTTTAGCCCCTCACTAATGACCTTCCACTAAATGACTGGAGATTGGAAATATAATTTAGGTCAAAAGTTCATCAATAAGCCAAGTGCTGGATCTAACAAAAGGAGCCTGCCATTTTGGAAATCCTGACTAAGATGGAACTAAACAAAATCTTGAGAGCTGAACTCTGCCCTCAAACGTATATGTACATGGCTTCCATCAGCACAGCTGTGTAGCACATTCGATACCCAGAGTAATTACACCCCCATACTTATTTAGAACTCCTTTAATTAGAGAGTACAACCGACATTTCATTTACCTCTAAATGAGAAAGCTTTGTAGGAACCCATCTCCTTAGAAAGCCTCTTAAACCTCCAAGGACATTCAGACAAGGTATTGCGTGGATCTAGGGGCCAGAAGTAACGTGTGGAGGGACGGGGAGGGTCAGGGTTTCTCAAACTTATTTGTTTCAATACTTCCTTATCATTGTGCCAACTGTACAATTATTTACTTGTTGTTTTTCTCCTTTAATCAACTTATTTAAATATGTAAATTTAGAAGGGTAACTTTATATCATGGACCTGATAGTCTGTTCTTTTAGGCCTTCTGCCACTGGGTCCATGGTTATTTCTTAGCTTTCCATAAATAGCACGTAGCAGGTTGACGATGTGCTTGGCACCACTGAAAGTACGTTTTACTTACTAACTCATCTGATCCTCACCACCACCACAACCTGCGGAGGCAGGTGACTGTTTTTGTCATCCCAGCTTCATAGCTGAAGAAGCAGAGACACAGAGGAGTTAGGCAGCGTGTCCATAGCCCCACAGCTAGTAGGTGTCAGGACTGCGGGTCAAACCGAGCAGTCTGGTGCCAGAGTCTCAACCCCATGTACCGCTTCATTGGGTTCTGATTGACTGTTGGAGCCTCTTTGCAAAGTTTTAGGTAGGAAGCACTGATTACCTAAAAATCACAAACTTTCTGAAGGCAGGGACCATATCTAATACTTCTATCTCTTCCTTAGTGTCTAGTTGAGTGTCTTTCACATAATAGTTACTAAGAAATATGGTTAGCGTGTTAGAGAGGGATCCAGGAGAACCCTAGAATATCAAATTCAAGGCCACTGAGAAAATACAGTTTTTGTTTAAGTTGGAACAATGGAAGCTATCGTCACCTCCAGTCCACAGGTACATAGAAAATTCTTCTGGAGACCAAACTCATTGAGAACAGAGGCCATATTTCACGGGGTGGATATTCTGTTGGCCCCACCAGAGACACTTTCCATGCTTTTCCACTGTGCTCTCTGCCCAGGACACCTGGCTTTTGCACACTGCACCAACTGGGCTCTCTGGCCTCTGGCTTTGCATTGGGTTGGGAGGCACTGACCGGTGAATGAGAGAAAGGTTGCGGTGTTTATTCCCTAGCTTGCACCTTCCAAGGCACCGTTTGGTAATGTTTGCTTCCCTCTACCAAAGACTAGTGGTTCCATTTGGCAGCTGTCTCCTACAGCTTCAGCTCTTGCTGGGATGGTAAGAGTGCTCTGCTAGTACAACCGTGTTTCCCCAAAAATAAGACCTAGTTGGACAATCAGCTCTAATGTATCTTTTGGAGCAAAAACTAATGTAAGACCCGGTCTTATTTTACTGTAAGACTGGGTCTTATATGATACAAGACCGGGTCTTATATTAATTATTGCTCCAAAAGACACATTAGAGCTGATTGTCCAACTAGGTCTTATTTTCAGAGATACATGTTAGTGCCAGGGTGCGTCACCATTCTTTGCTAGTGTCCTGTAACTGACTGAGATTTTATTAATAGTCCCTCCAATAAATATATCATTTGTCTCCTGACAGGATCCTGGCTCTTTCCCCCAGCATCTGGTCTAGTGCTTCTTATATAAGAATCACCTACAGACCTTGTTAAAAATGCAGATTCTGACTCAGAGGACTGAGGTGGGCCCTGAAATTCTGCATTTCTAATGAGCCCCCACGTAACGGGGTGCTCCTCAGGCCGTACTTTCAGCAGCAGAACTTGAATAGATGGTCTGTAGTTGCCACTCGGTAGGTATTTTACATTGAATAAAAGAATGATTAAATGAATGACTTGGGGGCAACGCTGCATTGGTCAACACTGGTGAAGGTGGCCATGCGCTTGCTATCCCTTCCTTGTAATAACTTGCCCCCGAGGTCCCAGTGTGGCTGCAGCAGACCCACCTGGTCACTCCATGAAGCTCATGGCTGGCTGGACATCCTTATCTCTGTCTTTTTCATTGCCAGAGCTACCCTGGTGATTCTCATCATCCCTGGTTAATACTGTTTATTAAAAATAGCAACTAGCACAACTAACCTCCAACAAATTGAATTGACACACAGGAATATTTTTTTCTTCAAAGATAAAAGTAAAGCTGATTTATTTTCAACATCAGAATTGTACCCCCAAGGGACAATCCTTGCTGAGTGAAAGATGGTAGAGAAATTCATGGTTTGCCAAACAGTAAGTCTTATTTGCTCAGATTCTGTATAGTCTTGTACAAACAGGTTCTATGGGCAAAAGCAAAGTCAAACTCTAAGAGATCATTCAAAACAAGGCTTAGCTCAAGGCAAAATACACTTAACTGTAAGTAGATCAAGCTCTCAGGAGATCTGAATTCCTTTTTTTTTTTTATTTTTAAGATGTTATTGGGGAAGGGGAACAGGACTTTATTGGGGAACAGTGTGTACTTCCAGGACTTTTTTCCAAGTCAAGTTGTTGTCCTTTCAATCTTAGTTGTGGAGGGTGCTGTTCAGCTTAAAGTTGTTGTCCTGAATTCAGTCTTAGTTGTGGAGGGTGCAGCTCAGCTCCAGGTCCAGTTGCCGTTGCTAGTTGCAGGGGGCACAGCCCACCATCCCTTGCGGGAGTCGAACCGGCAACCTTGTGGTTGAGAGGGCATGCTCCAACCAACTGAGCCATCCGGGAGCTCAGCGGCAGCTCAGCTCAAGGTGCCGTGTTCAATTTTAGTTGCAGGGGGCACTGCCCACCATCCCTTGCGGGAGTCGAGGAATTGAACTGGCAACCTTGTGGTTGAGAGAGAGCCCACTGGCCCATGTGGGAATCGAACCGGCAGCCTTCGGAGTTAGGAGCACGGAGCTCTAACCGCCTGAGCCACCGGGCCGGCCCTGAATTCCTTTTTACGTTTATCTTAGCAACACATACTTTTTGAAGACCTACTAGGTGCAGGATACTGTGTCTGTTTGCAGGCCACGATTATGTAAAATCTTACTAATTTAGAATCTGAGTAAATTGAATATTGTGATAATTCAGGCAGATGCTAATCTGTGTTTGACTATTTCCCTAACCATGCAAAAGGATTTACTACGCCCATTTATAAGCCAATAAGTTTGTAAAAATCACTTAAAGAACAAATGATTTTCAGGACATCTCAAGTATTTAAGAAAGGCACATTTAGATTTTGACCATGGAGTTACTAATTGATTAATAATGTTATTGTTGTGCCAATTAAAAACATTCTTCTAAATGCAATGTGATATATAGATTATATCCTTGAGTAAGAAGGCATGAAATCTAAATAAAGTGTTGCATTTAGTAGTAATAACAATGTTAATAGTTATAGTTAATGGTAATAGTAATGTGCCAATGTTGGCTTTTCAGTTTCGGTAAATGTACCACAGTAATGTAAGATGTCAACATTAAAGAAATCTGGGTGAAGGTTATATGGAATTCTCTTAACTGTTTTCTGCAATCTTTCCATAAATGTGAAGTTATTCCAAAATTTGTAAGTTTATTTTAAAAATCTTGCACATTCATGAAGTCCAGTTCTCCAAGAACTCCTAGTAGCAACAACAGAAGCTATTTATTGAACTCAAACTCTGGTTAGCACAATGTCAAGTGCCCTACACATGAATGGTTAGTTATCCTCATTTTACAGATAAGGAAAATGTGGTTCAGAGTGATTAAGCAACTTGCTCAAAGATATGCAGATAAAAACTGATGGGGCCGTCCCAGTGACTCAGGCGGTTAGAGCTCCATGCTCCTAACTCCGAAGGCTGCCGGTTAGATTCCCACATGGGCCAGTGGGCTCTCAACCACAAGGTTGCCGGTTCAACTCCTCGAGTCCCGCAAGGGATGGTGGGCTCTGCCCCCTGCAACTAAGATTGAACATGGCACCTTGAGCTGAGCTGCCACTGAGCTCCCAGATGGCTCAGTTGGTTGGAGCGCATCCTCTCAACCTCAAGGTTGCTGGTTTGACTCCCCAAGGGATGGTGGACTGTGCCCCCTGCAACTAGCAACAGCAACTGGACCTGGAGCTGAGCTGCGCCCCCCACAACTAAGACTGAAAGGACAACAACTTTAAGCTGAACAGCACCCTCCACAACTAAGATTGAAAGGACAACAACTTGACTTGGAAAAAAAAGTCCTGGGAGTACACACTGTTCCCCAATAAAGTCCTGTACCCCTTCCCCAATAAAAAACAAAAAAAAACAAAAACAAAAAAACTAAAAAAACACACCAAAAAAACTGATGGAGTCAGGATGTGACAAAATCTCTCTAATCCCCAAAGCCTGAGCTCTGAGCAATTCCACAACTCCACTGGTTTGCCTCTCTTAGTTTGAGTTCCTCTGTGTAAAAGAGAGTTATCATTTGTTCACATTGGCATTCATCTTTCATTAGAGTTGGTGAAACATATGAACCCAATTATTTGCACTGCACCTTTAAGTAAACCTGAATATCATTTTGAAAGTAACCAAGTTTGACACAAGGTCAACTCCTCTACCTTTCTGTTTGTTAAATTGGCCTCTAAGTTTTCCTGGAGGAGGGTATGGGGAAGAGAGGCATCTATTCCTCTGAAAGCTTGGAGTGCTTTCAGAGCTAAGCCACTAGCCCTTCCCCCTTGGCTCCTGTCTTCTCTTGCCTATCATGTGCTCACCTTGGGATGCTGGGCCTGATGCCCGTGACTCTCCCAGCACTTTTTAGTCAGGCTTTCACCATGGATGGCTCACTTAGAAACGGAAAAAGGTAGCATGCTGCAGCATGGTTTGTAGTTCAGGGTCAAGAATGCCAGCTCTATATGCAGAGTTAACTGGCTCCCTTAACACAGTTATTAGAGGGGCACTAGAATAGTCTGTGTCTCCAAATATCACTCCTGCTAGTCCAAGTATTTAATCCATTTAAAACTGTTTCTTTACCTACATTTTTCTGAACACCAAGAAGGGGAAAATAGTACAGAGTGACATTTCTATAAGCCCCACTACTTTCTAATGGACTTTGTGATCACATAATTAATGTTAAATGCAGCATGTGGACTTTTGTCTTGGGCATACCTTCTTCTCACAGCACTTCACACCCCTTGGCTCATTCCATGGGTCTCTACATCCCATCTGGAATTTGGCCTGGTTTAACCCATCACTCATTCACTTGTGAAGGGATAACAATGATTACACAGCTGAGGATCCATCCTTTCTCCTCTCTTGACAACCAGAGTGGATTGTGTATTTGTGAATCATTCTGCCCTTTGTGAAAGACTCTATCATTGCAGGATGAATGGTTCTTTGGGCTTTCTTGATGCAGACTCCGAAGGCAATGGGAAGAGGAGCAAAAGCCAAAAGAGGAGCAAAAATTAACCAGCAAGAAAGAGTTTGGGAAAGATTGCGGGGTGGGACAGTTTTAGTGAAAGAAACACAAGAATAGGGCAAAGTCCATTAGAAAGAAGTGGGGCTTATAGAAATGTCACTCTGTACTATTTTTCCCTTCTTGGTGTTCAGAAAAATGTAGGTAAAGAAACAGTTTTAAATGGATTAAATACTTGGACGTAAGACCTGAAACCATAAAACTCTTAGAAGAAAACACAGAGGGTAAGCTTCTTGATGTTGATCTTGGCAATGATTTTTTTTGTATTTGAAACCAAAAGTAAAGGCAACAAAAACAAAAATAAACAAGTGGGGCTACATCAAAATAAAGCTTCTGCACAGCACAGGAAACCATCAACAAAATGAAAAGGTGACCTACAGAATGATAGAAAATATTTTTGTAAATCATATCTGATAAGGGGTTAATATGCAAAACATACAAAGAACTGACGCAACTCAATAGCAAAAAAACAACAACAATTGATTAATAAATGGACAGAGGAAAAAAAAGATATTTTTCCAAAGACATACAAATGGCTAACAAATACATGAAAAGGTGCTCAATATCACTGATTAGCAGGGAAATGAAAATCAAAACCACAATGAGATAGCACCTCACAACTTAGAATGGCTGTCATAAAAAAGACAAGAGATAAGTGTAGGCAAGGATATGAAGATAAGGGAACCTTTGTGCACTCTTGGTAGAAATGTATATTGGTGCAGCCACTCAAAAATTAAAATTAGAACTACCAGATGATCCAGCAATCCCTCTTCTGGATATATTTCTGAAGGAAACAAAATCACTATCTAGAAAATATATCTGCACCCCCATGTTCATTGCAGTATTATATATAATAGTCAAGATTGGAAACAACCTAAGTGTCTGTCAGCAGATGAATGGATAAAGAAAATGTGTATATATACTCGTATGATGGAATATTATTTAGCCATAAAAAGAAGGAACGCCTGCCATTTGTGACATGGATAGACCTTTAGGGCATTATACTAAGTGAGATAAGTCAGAGAAAGACAAATACTGTATGATCTCACTTATATGTGGAATATAATAAACCTGAACTTGTAGAAACATATTCGTGCTTGCCAAAAGTGGGGTGTGGGGGTGAAGGTGATCAAAAGGTACAAAGTTCCAGTTATAAGGTAAATAACTTCTAGGGATGTAAATTACAACATAGTGATTATAGCTAACAATACTGTATTATATATTTTAAAATTGCTAAAAGAATAGATCTTAAAAGTTCTCACCACAGGAAAAAATTGTAACTTTGTGAGGTGATGGATGTTGACTAAACTTACGGTGGTGATTATTTTGCAATATAATATATCAATTAGTTAGGTCGTACACCTTAAACTAACACAATGTCGCATCTCAATAAAACTGGAAAAATCATTCTGAAAAAGCTTAACTTTAGGGTGATGGATTTCTAAAAATTCTTAGTGGTCCAAAGCCAAGAGTCCTTAATCTGTGACTGGACTTTGCCTAGAAGAAACAGTTCACTAGATGACAGTGAACAAATGAGAGATGTAAAAACCAAAAACATCACGAGACTTCGCATTGAGTCAGTGGCTGCTAACAGAATGAAAAAGAAAAAGTGAGACTTTAAGTTCCTTCCGGTGGCAGCAAACCCTATGAAATAGCCTCGACCCACCCACCCCTCAATTCAAACCTGAATCTGACCTCAGACATAATTTCCAATTTTTAGGAAATACAGGAGTTAGGAAGGAGTGAGACGATTATGTTACACTGGGCCACAGAGACATAATCAGCAAAATGCAGACTGAAGGGAACTCTGAAAGAAAGACATTTCTTCAACAAATAACTTGCAAGGGGTGGGGGGAAGGAAAAATGGAGGTAGATTTTTTTAAAAAGCTATTGCAATATGTAGATCTTATCTAGATCCTGATTCAAATAATCTGTTAAAAGAAAGTAGACATCCACGAGACCATTGGCAATTGGAACACTTGTTGGATATTTGGTGATGTTTAAGGAATTAGTGTTGATTTTTTAGGGGCGGTAATGGTATTACAGTTTTGTTTTTTTAAAAACCCTTTATCTTTTAGAGATACATGCTGAAATACTTAGAGATGAAATGCTATGAAATACTTAGAGATACTAGTATTTGCTTCAAATAATACTGGGGGGAGGTACAGGGAAATTGGCCACGAGTTGATAATAGTTGAAAATGAAATGAAAATACTCTGAGGCTGGACCACAAAGCACCCAACTTCAGTAAGATGCACGTACTCACCACCAGCCTTCTCTCCCCACCAGCCACCACTCCCCTCCCATCACCTCAGGTTTCTGCAGCTAATACCCTGCTGAGCTCTGCCTGAGTCTTCACTGATCTCCCCACTGCCAAAGTCAGTGCACACTTCCAGCCCTTACTCACCTAGCCTCTCAGCAGCATTTGTCTGTGCCAACTGTCTATTATCCCAGGACCTGATAATTTCTTGGGTCCAAGGCTCTAGGGGCCTTCTATTCATTATTTATTTAATCTTCACAACTTCAGGAGAGGTTTGCTTTCCCACCCCACCCTCAGTTTTGCTAAATGAGGAAACTGGCTCAGAGATATTAGTAACTTATCTAAGTTCTTAGAGCTAGTGACAGAAGTAGGGCTGAAGCCCAGAAGCATTTGACTCTGAAATGTTTGTTATTATTGTTTAATAGTTTAATAAATCATTATTGTATAAATATTTTATTATAAAATGTTAATTATAATACTGCAATTATTAAATTATTATTATTTGTTAGTATTATGCCAGTGGCTCCAGCTTTTAGGTGTCATGAGCTAAATAAAATTTTAAAACATTTTTGAGGCTCTAATATCAGGCTGCCAAATGTGTGTGTGTGTGTGTGTGTGTGTGTGTGTGTGTGTGTGTGTGTGTCTGTGTGAGATCTTTAGGATATTTTAAAATGCCCAACTAGAACATAGCATCACTATCATTTAATTAAAAAAAGATTTCCCAAATGTACTGATATGGAAGTATCTCTATAATATGTTGTTAAATGAAAAAGCAAGATGCAGGATGGTACTTGCTGTATTAAAAACGAGTTTCTATGAATGTGTCTGCTGTATGTGCATAGAGCCTTTCTTGAAGAATAGGAAATCAGTAACCGTGGCTATTCCGGGTTTGGGAACCAGAACGCGGGGATAGGAGGGAGAGGTCCCACAGTCATGTAGGGGACTTTTGTACATTTTGATTTTTTGTGCAAGTAGCATCATGTATCAACCATTTGAAAAATAAATAAATAAATTGAAAATAAATCTCTAAAAGAAAAGATGTCGCTGTGGTCTGAATGTTTGCGTCTCCACCCGGCCCCCCTTGTCCCTCCCAGATTCTTATGGTGAAATCCTAACCCTCAAAGGTGATGGTATTAGGCGGTGGGACCTTTGGCAGTGCTTCAGTTAAGAGTGTGGAACCCTTCTGAATGAGATTCGTGGTTTATACAAGAGGCTCCCTCGAAATCCCTAGCTCCTTCCACCATGTGAAGACACAGTGAGAAGGTCCCGGCTATGAACCAAGAAGGGGGCGCTCACCAGAAGCCGACCATGTTGGCACCTTGATCTTGGACTTCCCAGCCTCCAAAACTGTAAACAATAAATTTCTGTTGCTTATAAGCCTGTGATGTTTTGTTATAGCAACCCGAATAGACTAAGACAGATAATTTAACGTCTCCAGGAAGATATGGCTAACATAATCACAAAATAATTTAAATAAATGTAAATTTAGCCTTATTTTTCTCTTTCTGACATGCCTCAGAAAGAACCTGGTCAGTGTCTGACAGTAGCCTTCAGGCTGACCCCACATGACACCAGGCTCGCCCTCCAGTTCTCACTAACCACTCCCTGAGAAAGTATGGAACTTATGTCCCAAAGTCTTCCTGTACCCATAAAGACGGAATCTCTTTTGGTGATTCCTCCTAAGTGCCCCAAATTCAAAACAATTTCCCCAGCGTTAGAGCATAAATAGGGAAGTTGGGCCTGGCTGGAGTCAGTGGCCTAAGATTAGGGACCTGGACTGGAGCAGTTCTCATCGCGGTGCAGGTTCTTGAACTTGACTGCACTTCAGAATCACCTGGGTAGTTTCTTAGAATAGCACCTTCCTAGAGACTTTGTCTCAAGGTAGGGTCAGAAATCTGTATTTCAAACAAGTGTCCTGGGGTTCCTGATGAACAAGGGATTACTATTTGAGAAAAAGAATAGCCCAGACTGTGTATCCTTATGGACTGAGGATGATGACTGAGTTTTAATACCAATTCAAGCTTTTTTCTTTTTTCTTTTTAAGCGGAGGCCCTGGGATCGGTGACAGTCAAAAGTCAAACAAAGCAGTTGCCCTCCCCCGCTACGCCAGAGGTCAAACAGGATGCGTCTCAGATGGAGTCTGCTGATGCAAACAGGATCTGGAGAGAAATAGCAATTTTTCCTTTTCACTCTGAACCTCCATCCGACCAGTTCCGGAAACAGTCCTGATTAGAGCATAATTGATTTGGACTCGGTGAGCAGAGCAGCCAGGCCTGCACGCGGCCTTCCCGCGCTGTGCAAGCTGTGCAGGATCATCTGACTCTTTACTGCGTTCAAAGCAATATGACATGACATGCGCTGGTTTTCTAACAACTTTGCAAACCAAGTAAGATTATAGAGTCAATGGCGGTGCCAACCATACTTCAGAGAAACAGCAGGGCATTTCCATCCAACCCCCAATGACAGCAAACAAACTCGAGGCATTTCAGTTGCATGAATACTAAGGCTAGTCACACAGGATTTGGGGTCTTTTTCTGGTCAGGAAACGGTCATGTATTACTTTCAAAGCTGAATTGGTTATTCCAGTTTAGACAAGGATTCTAAACAGTTTGCTTTTTTGTTTTTTTCCACCACACACATCATAGAGTGACTATAATTCAAATTTATCAGAGATTGAAAAGACAAACCAAATAAACACAAAAACCATAGTACCAGAAGGCTGGGAGGAAATGAGTTGAGTCGGAGAAGAATTCCAGCAGGGACTTTTTGGACAGTGTGTTAGACTCCTTACTTTCAAGTAGTTGTTTCCTCTTTTTGCCCCCGTCTGTGTCAGGACCCAATTGAACTGCAAACGGGCCACCAGCCAACCAAGTAATAACTGCTGGTCTGAAGCGTCTCTTAGGTCTACACCACAAATTCTCCTCCTTGAACTCACTGTTTCCCAAGATCAGGTTTACACAACCCAGTTACTCAGGTAAGTCCCAATGCCAGCAGTACTGTACATGTGTTAACTGTGAATTTACAGGAAAGCACAGGCATTCTGCCACGACATGGTCAGATATAGGAGATGTTTATACCATAGCTCCAAATGGCTTAAGTTTAGCAGTGTGCCATTTCATTTTGTTCTATGTAGACCTGAAACCAATGTCCTTTGTGCCCCAAACAAGCAAGCAAACAAACAAACAAACAAGCAAACGTATTCCTTTGATCCTCGTTTGGAGTTTTTTATGATACAAAATAAGCTTTTTTGACAACTTTTGTTTAAACCTTTGTATTACGGAAAATTTTCAAGGATCAAATGTAGAAGTAGAGAGAATAATATAATACTCTACTAATTTAAACAATTATCAATTTATGGCTAGCCCCTCGCTTCCATTCCAGGATTATTTTGAAGCAAAAACACACCATGTCATTTCATCTATAAATATTCATCATGTAGCTCTAAAAGTAAAGATGATCTATAAACAAACACAATACCATTGTCATATTTTTAAAATTAATATTACCTCTTTAATATCAACCAGTATCCAGTCATCTACCGATTTTTAAGCAGAAATCTTACAGAAAATGTTACTGATGAAACTCTCACAATTCCTGCTTTGCTACAGGAGCTGTGTGATCTCCCCGCAACCCAACTCCCCAAGGCAGGGATGCTTAAGAATCAGATGCACAAAAGTTCTTTCAGGGACTTGAGACTGAACTCATGTGTCAAAACCTCCCCGGCTGTGGAGACTGGGTCTGATCCTCCAGCACTGTTGACTTTGGTCTGGATGTTTATCCATTCATTTTTCAGACCTCCAGTTGCTTGTTTATCTTGGCCATCCCTTTCCAGCCCGAGACTTCCCACACCCTGCCATCTGGCACCCTCTCTGGTTTCATTCCCACAGCCCCCGCTCTGAGCAGAAACCTCACCGGAAGCCTAGATCCTGCAAAAGGTCCTGAGTGCTGGGTCCGTGCTTCTGTACCCTAATCTTCCTGGAGGAAAGAAGGATGCAAAAGGAATTTTTGGAGAACATTCTCAAGGGTCATTACCAACAGACTATATAACTCTCTTTATTGTCAAGTGATAGACAGATTCATAGTCAATAAATAGCACAATGCCTTGGTAAAGCTTATTCCATTGAGGCAAACTTAGCAATCCAGTGTTAGAAGGAGGCTGGCGGCTCCTTTTCAAAAAAATCCATCATATCACTAAATATTCAACTTGTGTCCTTAGACCTACAAATCACTCTAGTCAAGATAGCAAACTTTTTAGCTGTGAGGATTTAAATTTTATTTAGATTAACAGAACATTTTTGATGGTAAAGAAAGTTTTTAATTAATCCCATGCAAACCGAAGCAGCTAGGTTGTTGATTTCCGGCAAATAAGTCTACTCACCGTTTCCCACTTTCATGCTGTCCTGCTCCCCTGACTTGTCAAACTGCCCAGCCCTTGAAGGCTCTATGATCATCCAGGCCAAAGAGCTTCCCTCTCTAAATTCCAACAGACGTGGCACCATCTCTGTCACCACGATGCCTTTAACAGTTCCTGAGAAACACTGGCGCTGGGCATCGTGCTTTGTCTTTAAGGTGTTATCTCATTTACCTCCAGTGTGTTATCTCTATTAAAGAGCTCCAGGAGGAAAGACATCGTTTCATAAATGAGCAGAAGAAGGAAACACCCAAGGTCACAGGGGCAGTAAATGACAGAACTGGACTCTATCTATGGCTTAGAGGACCTCCCCTCAATCTTGAAACTACATTACCTTAAAAAAATCATATTCCGGGGGTCAGCCCAGTGGCTCTGGCGGTTGGAGCTCCGTGCTCCTAACTCCGAAGGCTGCCGGTTGGATTCCTACATGGGCCATTGTTCTCTCAACCACAAGGTTGCCTGTTCAACTCCTCGAGTCCCACAAGGGATGGTGGGCAGCACCACCTGCAACTAAGATTGAACACGGCACCTTGAGCTGAGCTGCGGCTGAGCTCCTGGATGGCTCAGTTGGTTGGAGCGCGTCCTCTCAACCACAAGGTTGCCGGTTCGACTCCCGCAAGGGATGGTGGCTGCACTCCCTGCAACTAGCAACGGCAACTGGACCTGGAACTGAGCTGTGCCCTCCACAACTAAGAATGAAAGGACAACTTGATTTGGAAAAAAGTCCTGGAAATACACACTGTTCCCCAATAAAGTCCTGTTCCCCTTCCCCAATAAAATCTTTAAAAAAAATCATATTCCGCCTTGTGTTGTCAAAATATGATTATGTATATGTGCCCTCTACTTGACCTAGTCTATGTGTTTAGCACAGTATCTGGCAAACGTAGGTGCTTGTGTTTGATAAATGTTAGCTATTATTGTTGTTGTTGTTATCAGCAATATTTGCCGTGTGTACAGAACAGTCTCACTTCCATGCTGAGGGCTGTTGCAGAAGCAGAAGATGAAACTCAATCCTTATTGTCGCCAGATG
Source organism: Rhinolophus sinicus (assembly GCF_057876585.1). Lineage (NCBI taxonomy): Eukaryota > Metazoa > Chordata > Mammalia > Chiroptera > Rhinolophidae > Rhinolophus > Rhinolophus sinicus. Next base: position 17,064,710 of record NC_142515.1, read on the forward strand.
TGGCAAATAAAAGTACGGGACGCGATACTTGGGACATAACTTATACTAAAAAGGCATTTGTTGCTTCTCTGAAATTCACACTGACCTGGGCATCCTGTACTCTTCTGGCAGCTCGAGCCGAGGGACAGAAGAGCAGCCAGCAGAGATGACGGCGGCCCTGTGGAGGAAGAGGAGCCTTCCCTCTAAGCCATACGGTGCTGACTCGTGGTGTTGCAGGAGTTCTGAGAAGAGAGGGCACCGTGGATGCTGGACAACCAGCAAGGACTTCACAAAGGAAGTGGGGCTCCCAAGTCACACAGAATGGGGATTTTAAAGGCTTCTAGGCCAGAAAAAGGATTAATGGAAGCAGTCACAGGCCAAGTGGCTTCTAACATGAGCTTATTATGGAAATAAATTCACAGAACAGAGCTGGAAGAGAGGATACTGCTTTAAGTTGTTTTTGAAAGACCTAAGATAGTGAATTGCCCATGGCATTAACCCAGACTGGGCCAAGCAGCACAGTTCCTGTAAGGCCAGAGGTGTCCACATTCCTGGTCTCTTGCTAGAAGTGGAATAAGCACGTCCCTAACTTCTGAGCCCCACCAGGCTCCAGAGAAAAGCAGTCGAGATGTTCTGTGGAATGGGGTAAGTCTGAGCTTTGTTGGGGAAAAGAAAGAGAAGCATGACTGCTATCTTGGAGAGATGCTCCCTCAGAAGCAAGGGTACGGCCTTAGTCCCCTCATGTGGAGACGTGAAGTCAGAAAGATTAGATGATGCACTACATAGAGGCAGACCGTTATTCGGTGTCTTTATGTGTCAGGCACTGTAAAGACATGATATGATTTCATTCTCATAAGGATCCTATTTTATATTGCAATCCTCATTTTACAGAGGAGGGAAACAGAAGTTCAGAGAGCTTGGGTTATTCACAGCGTATCACATAGCTAGCAAGTGGCAAAGCCAGGACTCACATTTCAGATCTGCCAGATTTCAGATCCTGTTCCCTTTCTCTCCCACCACCCTGACATGAGCCAGTTTCTGTTAGTCATTTTTAAGGAAACACTCCTGTTGTCTTCTGCTTACAGGAAAATGACGATGTTGCCATCACTGTGACAGATTGCTTCTGGCTCACCTTGGTAACCGGAGTCCTCCTGGGTACTCAACTCTATCTTCCGATGTGTGTGTGTGGGGGGGCCGGGGGGCATGTCAGTGAGTCCTCATTCCCATGCTTGTGCCCTGCGGAGGGCACATTCTCCCCCTGGTGCTCGCATCTGGATCCCTCAGGCGTCTCTTGCTGGAGTGCTAGGTGGGTGCTCAGTGCCACTGAAGCCCCTCAACAGGCCTCAGTCTGGGTTAGTGACTATGGAGGCCTCAGGTCCCCCAGGCCCTCCTAGGTGGTGTCTCCACCAAAGAAAGAAGAGGAGTACAAGTGCATCTAATTGAAATAACTTTCCAGGTGCGGGGAACAAAATCCAGGCAGATTACAGGCCAGCGCAGGCTAGCCACTCACTAGCTTTTGCAGATGTCTAGAAAGGGCCCACGTTTGACCCAGAGTAGAGGGAAAGACACTTCCAACCATAAAGAGTCAAATGTTGAAGTTGGAGGGCTATGAAAACAAGCTATCTAATTGATTGGAACATGTTTTTCTAGCAGCTTTGGGCTAGAGCTGTGATTGCCTCCTGCAGGGATTTCTGACCTCATCCTTTCTCCCCCACCCTTCCAACTGTAACTACAGGGTTTTCCCGTTGCAGCCTAACATATGGTTTGCAGCAGGAAGTGCGAAATCCCAGGAATGAGCAGAGGCTCAGGTTTCACGCTCAAGAGAGACTCAGGTGAGCTACAAGGAATGGCCTTTGTTTCCTATGAAAACAGAATGTTTAGTGACCTCTTGGTTTGGAATGAGGTAATTAATTCTCCAGAAACTCTCCAGTTTCCTGGGCAACAAAATCAATGCGTTGTTGATAGAAAAAACGGGGGATAATAAGTGGTTTAAATTACAGATTTTCTTTTCTCTCTCTCGCTCTTTCTTTCTTTCTTTCTTTCTTTCTTTCTTTCTTTCTTTCTTTCTTTCTTTCTTTCTTTTCTTTCTTAAAAAAAATAGGGATTTCTTCCTCACCAACCCAAAATATAAAACAAAACAAAAAGGGTATAAAAAATTCAAACAACACCCAGAGCACACAAACACACACAAACATAACTCTCCCTCTTCATCCTTTGACTCAGCCTCACTCTTTAAAAAATTTTTAAGTTTAGTGCTATATGAATACGAGTATGCTCGAGAAGGTAGGGAAAGAGAAAGGTGGATCAAATTCCACGCATAAGTGTACACAGAACAAGAAAATCTGTACCTATTCTTCAGGCCAAAGATTCTCACTCTGAGTAGGGTGATGGTAGGGTCAGCATATCAGAATTCCTGGGGGTGTCACAGGGAGAGAACCAGTAGGACATTTTTGTTTATCAAAAAGCATTGAGGATTAAAAAAATAAAAATGACCAAGAGAGTGGATTAGACTTCCTTGGCTTTTTTCCATTTCAAAAACAACTCAGTGAAGTTTTGCTTTGTAATGACCAAGAACCAGGTAACGGTGTGGTCTCCTTGGAAACCCTATTCGCAGGACTTTCTGAACTCCTGGCTGAAGTCAAAACCTATTTTCACCCTCCCTTTCTCACTGGGGCAGCAAGAATTTCTCACTGCGTGACCTAAGAACATAGACTCCAGAACCAAAATGCCTGCGTTCAACCCTGGCTCTCCCAGCTTCTGTATGTCACCAAATGTACGATGCCATCATCTCATCAAATGTAAGACACATATAATGATGTGTAAAACACATTATTATTTTAAGCATCACTAAGAAAGAAAAAAAGCTGCCAATTGCATTATGGCACTGTGCTGATATGCCATCAATTCTAAGGCACATCTTAATTTCAGTGATGCTGAAATGTGAGAAAAATTTGTCTTAGCATTGATGAATTATGGCATTTGTTTTGGAAATTTAATCTTTCTCTAACTTCACCTCTCTATGTTTCACCTTCCCACTTACACAATGAAAATAATCATGGTACCTGCCGAATCGGGTGATTGTAAGGATTCAATGAGTTGGTTCACATAAAATGTTCAGAACATTCCTTGGCACATAATAAGCTCTAAATTAGCTATTCTTCTTATTCAATATCTACCACTCAACTTGACAAATACTTGCTCAAATATAGTGTGGAGGTTTTCATGGTTGTCATTCCTGCAAGGGGATAAAACAGCATGGTAACACCCACATATTGCAAACTGTGATTTTGGAGAAATAAAGCAGGCCAAACTGGAAGAATGGTAACAGATCGCTTCTCTCTGCCTTGGCCTCTGGTGGTTTTTTTCCAAGTACACCCTGGTGCCCACAGGAAAGTGCCTGGCTGGTCTGGTAATTGTTCTGTTGTGGGAAGAGTTTTTGTATTCATGATGCTCTTGTGGATTATTTTTGCCAAGTTTTTTGTTGCTCTAAGCACTTCCTGGAGGCACCACAACCATAGCAGGATCCTGACCTCAGAGGGATGCCAGGTGGGGTCTGATACAAATACTTCATGCTGTGCATGGGCCAGATGGTTCCATGCAGCAAGAATTACTTCATTCACAAAAAGTCAGAAATAAGCTGATTTCACTATTTTAGCCCTAACAAATGGGAAAGTGAACAACTCTATCTTGATACGAAGGCCCATGTTAGTGTAACTCATTTTTACAAATTGATGAACATAGGTGCAAATGGGACCAAAGTAATTGTTGTTGAGATGTAGTTGACTCAGAATTAAAACCCCTAAGGGCAAGGCTCCAAGTCCACATATGTTTTCCAGTCTCTTGGAAACTCTTGCATTTTGTTGTTGTCCTTAGCCTTCTGTTATCCTTAACTTCCTCCTGAAGTTATTGAAGAAATAGATATTTGGATGATTAGAATGTGATCTAGCTGGCACTAATTTAAAGGCACATGTCTGTTTTTACACTCAACCAAGTTTGATCAAAAAAAAGAAACTGTGTGGGAGTTGGCACCAGGGCTTAGAAAGCCTAGCTTCAGACTTTGAGAAAAATTACTGGATTGGGGGTTAGGAAACCTAAGTCCTAAGTTCTTTTTTGACTCACCCAAAGGTTACTCTTCACCAATGTTTGGTTCTTGGATTCTTCATCTATAGAGTCTCTCCTAGCCCTAAATCTCTATGATGTAAGGAATTCAGGAAATATTTGGCTCTGCTGGGCACCTGTAAACACCATGTAATGGTTAATTTTATGTGTCTACTGGCCAGGCTGTAGTCAAACGCTAGTCTGGAGATTGCTGTGAAGGTACTGTGTAGACGTGGTTAACATTTACAATCAGTTGACTTTAAGGAAAGGAGATTACCCTCCATAATTTGAGTGGGCCCCATCCAACCAGTAGAAGGTCTTAAGAGCGAACACTAAAGTTCCTTAGCGAAGAAGGAATTCTGCCTCAAGAGTGTAACATAGAAATCGTGCCTGCGTTGAAATCCTATTGGCCTGCCCTACATATTTTGTACTCAAGCCTGCAACACCAGCTCTTACTTCAATTTCCAGCCTGCTAGCTTTCCCTAAGGATTTCAGAGTTGCCAGCCCCCACAGTCGCATGAGCCAATTTCTGAAAATAAATCTCACTTTCTCCTCTCTCTCTCGATATAGATGTACATTTTCTACTAGACCACTTGCCCTGACTCACCTTGCACTTGACCTTCCTACCTGACCCTCCCAGCTCCTGGCTTATTTATATACACACGAAGTTGCCTCACCACTTACCTCTACATTTCTAGCTTCAACCTTGTGTTGACCATGATGTAAACTTTCTTCTTGGCCCGGCTGTTTACTTCCCTGAATAAAACTTCCTCTCATCTGCCTCCAACTGTGAGACCTCACAGAGTGAGCCCAAGGGACCTGGATAGGTATGACTGAACGCAGCGAGGTGCAGGCTCGGCCTCCACGGCACCTGCCTTTCTGTGCTTCGGTGGCTTAAAGCATTCTTGCCCTATGTACTTCTGCTCAGAAATCACAGTGTTCCCGTACTTTACACAGTGTTCCCATACTTTTCCAAAGGGTTAAAATGTAACCAGACTCATTTTCATCTCCTGGGTGTTGTATTTCCTATTCATGTCACAAGAGAGCAGTGGTTATAGGACATGTTTATTAATTAAAAAGGAATTTGTATAATTACCTTTCACTTATTCGCAAGGGACATTTTGAAAAGTAAGCATAGTTGTATGCGTGTGTATGTGTGTAAAGTTATTTTACAGCAAATGTTTGCGAAGCTCTTGGAGATCCATGGAGGAAAGTTGCCTGGCCAATGCCAAGAATTATTAGAAACACAAACTTTGCTATTGTTGACCCTATGCTAGAAGGCTCTTACCACCTACCAAGTGTTTACCTTCATAAGGGGCACCTCACAGGGAGTCTAGGGCCTATTATGACTTCAATGCTTTGCCATTCTATGAGGTCTAAAGGGTCCTGTGTATGGCCTCTCAGTTTGCTGTGTGTTGAAGACATGTAGGTATTTTGCTCTCCCTTATACTCTAGTGGAATCAGGCCGAGTTCATGTTACATAACGCCACAGTCTCTGTAATGTGCAACTTCTGAGGAGGAGGCAGCAGGGAGAACAAAGGCACCTGCCCTTTGCCAGACCCTCCATGCTCTGCCAGTGCACCTGCGGAGAGCTCGGAGGGCTCGGCCTGGAAGAGAGACTGCTATTATGTTTCATTGTGTAGATGACACAGGACCTTTCCAGGACAGGCTGGACTGGGAAAAAAAAAAAAAAATCTCTGCTTTGTTTCTTGGCCAGGTTTTATCCAAGGTCTCCTAGGGCTGAGGGATCATGAAACAGCTGCCTCGCTGAACCCCTGCCTTTCACTTCACCTGCTTTGAGAAATTTGATCGACTCAGACAAAGACATGAAATATTCAAAGGAAGCTCCCAGCGAGCAGTGTCTCAACAGCTTGTGGGGTTAAATCGGGGAAGTGTCACGTGTGGGTTATGCCTCAGTAGGACTTGTCCACAGTTCAAGTCTGATCTGTTGGTGTGCTAAGTCAGAGTGAGATTTCGTTACTATTCTTAAGTATAAGATAAGCATCACTCTGCCATTGCTTGTCTCTGCTACGATTGGAGAAGCTATCAGTTAGGGCCCCTTCTGTTGAGACAGGAGCTCAATTCAAATTGGTGTAAGTGAAAAAGGAAATGTATTGGATTTGACTAGCTAAAAAGCCCAAGGCTAGTATAGCTTCAGGAGTGGCCGCTTCATGGCTCAAATGAGGTCATCAGGACTTGGTTTCTCTCCATCTCTAGGCTCTGCCTTCTGTTTGATTGGCTTCATTTTCAGCCTTCCTGTGGTGGGCCCCAACAGCTCCAGACTCCCCCTTGTGGTGGCAAGGTGGCTGCAATAGTTCCAGCCTCTATAAAGCAGGGCTCAGCAAACTTTTTCTGTAAAGGTGCCAGATAGGAAATCTTTTAGGCACATGAGCCATACAGTTTCTGTTGCAGCTACTCAACCCAGCTGTTTGAGTGCAAAAGCAGCCATAGGAAATATGTAATCGAATGAGCATGGCATGTTTCAATAAAACTTTATTTAAAAAACTGACAGTATGCCTAGGCTATACTGGCCTGTGGGCTATAGTTTGAGGAGTCCTGGAACTATAGAGTTGTTAAACAATAGCTGGCCAGCCAGGGACTAAGCTCTCAGCTTTCCTTGTAATTGGGTATGGCCACCACGACTGAGTTCCAGCCAATGGAACATGAGTGGACGTTATGTGGACCATTTCTGGGTCAAAGTTTTAATTAGCAGGTATGCCCCGTCACACTCTCTTTACCTTCTGAGACTGAATGCACACGATGAGGAAGTTCTAGGAGTGGCAGAGCCACAGGACAAAGGAGTCTGATTCCTGAATCACTGTGTGGAGGGGAGTCACCCAGCGATCAGCAACAACTGCCTTAGACTGTTATGTGAGTGGGAGAAATTGTTTTATTTTGCTCGAATCATTATACATTTTGGGTCTATTTTTAACAGCAGTTTGCCTACCTTAAGTAATGCAGAAGTTGGTGTTAGAAATGGAGTGCTAATGTAAGAAACACCTAAACTATGTGGCACTAAGTAGTGCAGCGAGAGACGAGAATGCAGATTAGGCTGCAGAAATGGTGACCCATTTAATGCAGCGGCAAAACATTTGTTAAAACTGTTGCCAGAGATCATTTAGAATGGAGAACAAGATGAACCTGTAGCTCGAGGGGAAACCATTAGAAAGAGACAAAATGTTAGTGTGTCTTAGAGTTGAGTTCCTTGTTACTCATAACAAGTTATTACTAGACAAATATCCCTGGCACTAACTGACCAGTTTATAAGCAGAAATAAAAGGAATGAAGAGAACCTCCCAATTTAGAAAAGCCTATTGATTCTAGGTTTCCACGTGGTAAGAAAGAAGACTGGAAGAAAACAGACTTTGAAAAGACTAAATCCCGTTAAGAATTAGAAAAGACTGAACTCCATTAAGAATTCTCTGTTAAATATAGCAGCTCAACCCCTGCGGCAAAGATCAGATTAAAGGTGTAGCATTTCCACTCAAGTATAATGTTTGGATGGCCTCAAGGTATCTGCCATTAAATTGAGAGAAAGCTATAGAGACAAGGAAGGAAATAATTTAGGCCTCAGAACTCTGTCCAGGAAAGAATTTTGGGTGTGGTTGCTGGCACTTGGAATATACTGGAAGCAAATAAATGAGAAGCTTACTAAGTTGTGGAGGGAATTGCATTACTAAAGAAATCACAAACTTGGTTGAAATAATTGATTGGTCAAACCTTACCCTTTGGTGCTAGATTTGCATGAGCAGAAAGTGGACTATGAAGGCTGTAGAGTTCAAGGAAGGCCATTCAGAAGTGGCCAAAAAGGATAATGAACAAGGAAGGATACCCAAGAGGGTGGAGTACGAGTCCTAGAGAAAACTAGACAGTGAATTCCTCCCAGAGAGCAGATTGAAAGACTAAGCAGGAACTTACACCCTCTTCAGGCAGTCTGCATATTACCCACATAGCGGGTTGCACCATGCCGTTAACCGAGGACTCTGTTTTTCCCATTCTCCCCTATTCCCGTTTCTTACTGCAGTTATCAACTCCCTGCTCCACCAAGGTATAATGGCTGTGTGTTAGAGGGGCAGATAACTGGTCTTTTAGTTAATAAATTGCTGGACCGTGAGGAGACCGGTACAGATCTGATTTGGAAGACGTTGCATCCTCAAGAATCCCAGACTTTGAACTGGATGTAGTGAATCAGTGGAGCTTTGGGGTGTCTTCCTTGAGGGGAGGCTATGTGAGATGAAGAGTGCACATGGATAGTGTCTGGAAGGGCAGACTGTGATAGGCTGACAGCTGTTTACTGAAAATCCATTTCCTCTTCTTTAATGTATAGCTCGACCACACTTGCCAGGCTACACCTGCAGTGAGATGTGGCTACATGAGTGAATTCTAGCCAACAGAATGTGAGTGAAGTGTTGCAGGCCATTTCCAGGCCAAGAATGTCCTGTGTCCCCTCCTCGCTTCATGCCCCTTCTGCTGTACATCCATAGTGATGAAGACCTAGACGCTCGAGGATAGCACGGCCACAGTTGGAAGGAACCTGGTTTCTGACTCATCACGTGGAGAAGAGCTGTTTTCAGACTATTGAGTAACAATAACAACAAAATCATATTGTTTTTGAGCCATTATACAATTTTGTGTACTTGTTACCACAGCTTAACCTGCTTAATATAAGAAGCAACATGGTCTCTCTCTGCTTAACCCTTTCTCACTTTCTCACTCTGAAGACAGGGTTTGTTGCTCCTCTGCTTGTAACCCACATATTAGCTGGAACTTCCCTTTTCCTTGAGTTCTAGGTGAAACTGGAACGAACTCTCAATCCCTTGTCCTAGGGGGTATCCAAAGCCTTTTCCAAGACATCGCTGTATTTCCAATGCCAATGGAGCTTCTGTTCTTATGGGTTCTTTCCCCTCTGCAGTTCTTCAGGTCAAATGGTCTCTGTTCTTTTCCTCAGTGACCACACATGAAGCTCAGACCCTCTTCTGACTTACAACATACATACACATCACACATACTTCCACTCACACAAATTATTTATGAGCATGAGAAGTTGTATTGACAAATTGGTGAGGAAGAAATGGAGGAAGAGCTTACAACCATTGTAATGCAACCGTGGTACAGGAAACAGTAGGTGTCATCATTCTGAAATCACCCCTTCTACTGGTGAGTTTCACTGGCCCCTTACTGTCCCTGGTCTGAACTGATCCCCTTGGTTTTCACCCTCCGCTCTCGCTCTCGCTCTCGCTCTCGCTCTCGCTCTCGCTCTCGCTCTCGCTCTCGCTCTCGCTCTCGCTCTCGCTCTCGCTCTCGCTCTCGCTCTCGCTCTCGCTCTCGCTCTCGCTCTCGCTCTCGCTCTCGCTCTCGCTCTCGCTCTCGCTCTCGCTCTCGCTCTCGCTCTCGCTCTCGCTCTCGCTCTCGCTCTCGCTCTCGCTCTCGCTCTCGCTCTCGCTCTCGCTCTCGCTCTCGCTCTCGCTCTCGCTCTCGCTCTCGCTCTCGCTCTCGCTCTCGCTCTCGCTCTCGCTCTCGCTCTCGCTCTCGCTCTCGCTCTCGCTCTCGCTCTCCTCTTTCCTTATGCCAAAAACCAGATGAAAGCTCTTGGATACTGTGGACAGATGAGCAACTTGGCACCCTGGATGTCTTTTCAAATCAGTCTTTGGAGGGGAGTCAGTGCCTAGCATGGGGTGCATGGCAGAAAGCAAGGCGAGAGGACCTCACTCAGCCTCTGCTCTGTCATCCTAAGCACTTCAGCTCTGGCCCCAGACACGCACAGCTCGCTGTGTGAAATTATACGATTGTGTTTAGCTCCACCCACCCTCCTAGGAAGTTGTTTTACAACAAATTATCTGTTTTTGTGCTGTCATGTTCCTAGTGGCTCATCCCAACCCATGAGCCTTATCAGTGTTTGCTACAAACTTACCTTTCTTATTCTGAGAGCTTTTGGCAACCTCAAATCTCCCATTCCTTCATGTGTCCAGTGGCATTTTTATTGCCCTAGTAAGGTTTCTCTGCTGCTTATAGATTGGCATTCCAGGCAGTGGCTCCCCAGCTTCCTTCTAATACAGTATTGCTCAACTCTGCCCGTTTTAGGAGGAAGAACAAAAACATTTCCCCGTGTCTCAAGCACTGTGGCTTCCCTCCTCCTCTGATGTCTCGACATCAACTTATGTTTGTTATTGAAGGAGTCCCCAAGTAGCTGATCAAGGTACTTTTCCTTACAAAGCTAATTCTTTCCCTAAAATGAATTCTGGTTCCAGTTAGTAATATCATAAAAATGTTTTTCACTTTGTTTTACATGGACATGATGGAATATGCCCATTTTAGTCCTGGAATTAAGTTAACTTCCAGCTCCAGCAGGGTTGTTAGGCACAGTTGTACAGGTTGTACACCAAGTCACCCTAGGAGGCATTTTTTGCACTGTAGTCTGTGTCGTTAGTAATCCCTGCAGCTGTGCGGTCCACAACCTGTACAACCGTATGTTACAGCCTTGCCTCAAAGGCCACCCGCCATCCAACTATCATTTTAATGGCCTAATTTCAAATCCCTGGGTGAAACGGTCATCCATTTTGAGTCAGTTGTCCATTCCTGTTCAATCAGGTATGCCCAGAAGGGAAACATGATGTTATAGACACATGGATCCAGAGTTTCACTACTTTTGGGGAGACTATCTGGGAGTAGTGGGAAACAGTTCTCAGGGAAGTGCTTGTATGGGAAGGGTAGACATCTCAAAACATGGCATCGACTAAAAGAATTTGGTATTTGCATTGCCAAGGGCCAGTGATAGAAAAAATGAATAGCCAAAGAATGCATGTCAATATGATTAAGCCAATGTTTTTAAACTGTGAGCTATGACCCACTAATGGGCTGTGAAATCAATTGAGTGAGTCACCCTTTTTAAAAATTTAAAAATGAAATAAAAGAGATTTGAAAATACCAGCATGCAAGCCACCTATAAAAGTAAACATTGTTTTGTGAAATTACGTTTTAGTTATTTATTTGCATACTGAATCAGTTTATAAAGTGTGCATTGTGGTGCAAAAAGATAAAAAACCAAATCAAAGTCCAAACCAGACAGTGACCCGCACTCCTACCTGCCAGCCCACAGGTTTGATGCAGGCACCCTGGGGACATTTATTTCAGAGGGTCATTCTGGGCCTTGCATGCCCAGCTGCTCATGCCATCTCTCCTGACCTTTGCCGACCCTTTATTTTGTATCCAGTTCTTGCTCCCCATTTATTCAGGTCTTAGACTTTCTTCCTCTCAGCTCCATCCCCAGGCCCAGCTCTGAGAAGTCCAACTTGGTGAGAATCCCCAGGAAGGAAAAGGAGGACAAATGACAGCAATCCGAGTCTTCAGGTGCAACCCTTTCATGCCCACTTACCAGCAGCTCTAGCCCCTCTTTGGTCTGGGCAGACAGTTGGTCGGAGTCGCCAGCTGCAGAAGTAGGGCTTCAAGTTAGTTCTGCTCATTAGGGTCCAGTGTCCCAATGGCATGGGGAACATCCCAGAGGCTCACTTGCTCCCTGAACTGCAGCCCATGGCTACCTTTGCCTAATTGAAACAACTGGGCTTTTGCTTAACCTTTTCACCCTGTAGTCTCTGTGCTGAGTTCTGCATGCCACCTAGATCTTATAAGCCAAGTTATCCTTGGAACTGGACAATATCCCTAACATCTTCCTCCTCCTATTGGCAGCCACTGGTTGGGTCCTTTGTCTGAATGAGCTGACCACCAGGAGCACAACCCTGCTACCTGCCTGTCTTCCAGTGTCCCTGCCCACACGTTGGTCAAGGATGTCGCTTAGAAGCCAGCAGAGGACAATAGCCTTCTACATCAGGTATGTACCCAGGACTACCCTCCTGCTACCTCTACCTGTGGGTTCCTTCTCTGGAGTCCTGGGCTTACAATCCCTGATAACTGCTTCCCGATCTTCAGTTTCTGTAATTACTTTGGATGTCCTTCTCTGCATCTGTGGCCTTAGCTCTTTTACTTTCTGTCTCTTTTGAGCTGGGCAAACCTTAGAAGGACATCTACAACTCCTAATGGTCCCCCGGCATATAGGGTGACCTGTTAAATGGAAATTTGAGGTAAACAATGAATACTATTTGCAAGTCCTGTGTAATATTTGGGGCATACTTTAAAAAAAAAGTGTTCGTTGTTTATCTGAAATTCAAATCTAGCTGAATGTTCTGTATTTTGTTTGGCAACCCTACACCTACAGTTCCCTGCTTAAGGAATGGTTTTAAGCTCTTCCTTAAGCATTTGTAGGAGGTTCTGTACCATAGGACCTCACCCCCACGCACCCCCAAAGTCATAGCTGAACACTTGTTCTTAGGGCAGCTAGTCCATAGCCTCGCTTGCAGCCTATATGATAGCCTGGCACAAAAGTTTTCCCAAGGGAGTTAATAGTGATTAAGTGAACCAAACAGAGTTTCTCTCTCAGGGCTTTGAACTCAGTAAGCGAAAGTGAGAGAGAGAGTGTCAGTCAGCTCTCCTTGATGGGGGAGGAACCATCTCCATCCCTCTCTCTTACTGCTATGCAAATCTCCAGGTACTGAAGCCCGCTGGAACCAGCCTGGAACTTGGGAACCTGTACTGTGTGCCTGTCTGCCTGCCACTCTGAAATCTCGCTTCCCCTTCACCTCGCGCCCAGCGCAGTGCCTGGCACATGTCTGGAAGTCAGCGGATACATGCTCAGATGTCCTGTTTGTGAGTTCTGCTTCTGCATCTTCCTGCCTATGTAACCTTGGGCGAGTTGCTGGAATCTTTAAGCCTCCATTTTCTCCTCTGTAAAAGGAGCGTGGTATTACCTACCTTTTTGGCTGTTGTGAAGTTTAAAATAGCAGATGTGTGAAAGCCTATGTATATATAGTAAGCCCTCCAAAAAACATTTAGTGCATCTGAGTATAAGAAAGTTGCATTTTACATGAGGCTTGCACTTTATAATACCTCATGTAAGTGAAAAAAACAAACAAATCTCGACTGAAGACTCTTTCTGGGAAAAGATGGTAGCCACTTACGTTGGCTGGCTGGTGAGAGAATAAGCAGAATTTCTAATTCATGGGCCTCTCAAGTTAAAAATTTTGCAATTCTGAGCAAATTTTTAAAGTAGTTGTATTTTCAGAGAGAGTATTATTCCTTTTATGTTACACACCTTTAAAAATGTCCCAATCAAATTTGCTGAGAACACAGCAAAATTTGTTGTGAGAGAAAAAAATTGAAAATGGCCACTGCGGTGCAAAATAGATGATTCTTCATGGTCCTGCACAGCTGCATGTTCCCGCATCACATTAGCCTCTGGATCTGCTCAGCATTCACTCTGGAATTTGTAAAATGTCATAACAGTGGGCTTTAAAAATAATATGTGCATGCACCCCCACCCCCAAGCATGTAATATTGTCAGGATGTTTTATCTGGTGCCATATATTTTGCACATGACAAATCCATTTCTCCAAACAAACCATCACACATGTCCACACCATCTATAAATTTTGAATCCTGACATCTATGCTATTATCCTTTAACGTTTGGATTGGCCTGAGCTGGGCATAATTGGAGGGGGGAGTGATGTTTTTAAGGAATGAAGGGGATGTCACTCTTTTCTTCCTTGATGGGTCCCCTCTGGAGAAAGCCATGTCAGGAACATGCAAAACTTAACCCTGCTGGAGAAAGCCCCAGATGCTCTCTCCAGGATACCAGGAGATGAAACAGGCCTGATCTTAAGCATCCCCACTCCAGGGGTGATAACAAGGTCACTGTGTACTTAGGTTTGGCTTTATAATAATACATCTGGCAGCAATAGAGTTTCTTTCTTTCCAAAGTACTTTCCTACTTATGATCTCATCTGCCCTCACAGGAGGAGGAAAGGAAGCTGGTTAAGACGAGCAAACCTGAGTTTCTCCTGCTGTGGCTCTGGGCTAGTGGCTTCAGCTTTCTCAGGTTCAGTTTCTCCATCTGTAAAGTGGTATCGTGATGGCTGTTGGGTGCTTAGGTTGCATAAGTGCTAATGTGCCTGTGAGTTGAGCAGGGAAGTGCTTTGGGAACTCCACAAGCTATAGACAGAAATGTGCTGCGATGATAAAGGTCATTTACACGTTCTGGAAGGAACCTAAGAAATAACACAGTAAAGAGGTTTTTAACCTTTTCCTTGGGAAGACCCACAGGTGAATCGTGCTCATGAACGGGACACACTACTTTGGTTGGCTCAGATTTGTGGTCTCTCACTTCAAGAGATGCCTACCCTGTAGGTGCAATGCCGTTGCTGGTGTGGGCTCTTCCTCCACCCGATCCTCCAGCATGCAGGAAAGCATGCATATCAGAAGGCAAGAGAGAGAGAGATGTGATTTATTTATTTTCATTCAATCTATTTTCCAAAAATGCAAATTCAGGATTCTTATATGTAACAGAATCCTGACCCAAACTGATTTAAGCAAAAGATGAAATTTACTGACTTGTGGCTGGATCCAGGGGCTCAGATGGTTTCATTAGGACTCAAATTATTTATTCATCTTTAGGTTCTGCTTTTCTTTGTATTGACATTTTCAGACAGTCTCTCCATGAGTGATAAATGGCTGCCAGCAGCCTTAGGTTTGTATCCTCAAAGCTTGGCACCCTCTGTGAAAAGAGAGCTTTATTTTTCCAATAGTTTCAGAGTAAATCCAGGAATTAAGACCCATTGGACTGACTTGGGAGCCCTGCCCATTGTCCCCAAGTTAGCCACTGGGTTCCTGTCACAGGATATACTGATTGGCTAGGGGACTATAGTCCCTCCCTCCCTCTTTCCCTCCCTCCATCATAGGGACATGGGCGATGGAAGTGGGGTCAGCTTCATCAGAACCATATAGACTAACAGTGGGTGTGGAGCATTTCCCCAAAGGAAAATTGAGGGGCTGCTACCATGAGCCAGGAGAATGGAAGCTGGGTGGGCAAAACCAACGAATGTTCACTGCAGCAAACATGATACTTAGACAATTATTAGTAAGAAATTACTTAGAGCACACAATACAAATGGGCTGTGATTTCCAGTGTGTTAGAACAGTGTGATTGAAAACCTCTGATATAGTTCGACTCCATCATTTTCCAGATTTTCTTGTAGTTTGATCATTTTATTTTGGGAATAACGAATTGAAGTTTTTGTTTGTGATTTTGATACCTCATTAGAGATTTTTTCAATGTAAGGAGCCAACCTAGGGGGCTCTTCTCAGAAGTTTTACAAGAAAGAAATTGCCCCTCCAAAGGTGAGGAGATTACTAAGGCCTGCTTTATATAGAGAGCATCCATATTTCTTGCTGTGGGAAAAACAAAAAACAAAAACCTTACAAAATTTATTACCTCTGATTTTCCAGCTTTTTCATGACCCAAGGGAGTAGAAGGAAGTATAAGTTTTATCACCCGGATTTAGAGACAAGGCAATTGAAACAGAGAGAGAAAACCAGGCTCCTGTGTAGGCAGCTTAGTGAGATACTGCCCTACTATTTCTGAAAACCTCTAAAATAAGCAGCCTCCGCCACTGAAGTGCTTTCTTAATGAGATGTGTGTAGTTTAACTGGATCAAAGCATTACATTACCTGGAGGCCAAAGCATAATTCATGCATTTTTAAGGGTCAGTTCAATTCAACCAATAGTTATTGAGGACTTATTACTGGTTGTATTCTTAGGGTGCTTTTGATTGCAAGTAATAGAAAATGCAGTTCCAACAGTCTTAAAACATAAAAGGAATTTATTGACAAGGCCAGTGGTCAGGTGGCCTTCAGGTGAGGCTTGATCCAGAAGTGCACCAGAGACCCAGTTGCTTCTCTCTTTCTTCTCAGACTTCCAAGCTGCCTGCGTCACCCTAAGACTGGCTGCCTTATGACCACAGGATGGCTGCCAGAATGTTCTGATTGCTACATGCTTCCTTATTTATATTCATCAGGAGAAAAGCAGTTGTCCAAGGAGTTTATAAGGGTGAGGCAGTTTTCCTCCCAGATAATATCTACTCCCATCTCACTAGTTCAAAGTGGGCCATGTACTGCCTGTTCCTAAGCCAAACTTTGTGGCCAGGAGGCTGGGATACGCTGGTAAACAAGGGCTGTGCGTGGCACCATCTTCCCCAGATGCACATGGGCTGGGGCAGGGAGTGGGGGCAGGGCAGGCGTGTTGTCTGAATGGAAATCCATGCAGTGTCACAGAAGGAAGGGGAATAAGTACAAACATGCATCTCACTCAGTACTGGCTTTTTACTAATGAACACAATGGTATCGACTGTTTGTAAATACAACGAGAGAATCAAAGTTCAAGGAGAGAAGATAATTTTAATTTTGGACATTGAGTTTCAAGTGCCTGCAGAATATCTGGGCCACACTGTTGAGTGGAAAGTTAGGACTCAATCTGTTTTGGGCTGGAGATAAAGATATGGTAGTTAAAAGAGGGGACAGTGGAGGCAAGGAGGTTCAGGGCAAGCACCCAGGGCTAGGGCAGGGTGATGAGAAAGAGACCTGACACCCACGTCAGTGGGGGCTGAAGAACGTGAGGTGAACACCGTATCCAGAAGGCCTAGGGGATGAGCAGTTCATGAAGGAGGGAGAGGTCGTCTCAGAGGCCAGGTTAGGCGAGGCCTCAGCATTCTGTTCAGTTTGGCAGCTGGGAGGCCATTGGTGGC
The DNA here is from genome assembly GCF_057876585.1 of Rhinolophus sinicus. NCBI lineage: Eukaryota > Metazoa > Chordata > Mammalia > Chiroptera > Rhinolophidae > Rhinolophus > Rhinolophus sinicus. The sequence goes on from NC_142515.1 coordinate 17,081,415, forward strand.
CCCTGTGGAGGAATGTGCTGCGTAGAGAAGAGTCAGTGAGGAGAGCGGGGAAGTAAAGCAGTGGAGGCTGTGACAGGAGACCTCACCCTGCAGAGCCTGTCCCTGAAAGTCAAGGGGAGACAGGGCGGAACTCAAAAGAAGAGGGAGAAGGCTACCTTTTTCCTGCCAGGGCCTGAAGAGGGTAAATACTTTGTATATCATGTCATTTAACCTGTTTATGCTCCTATCTGAACAGGGAGGTCGGGTATGGGCACAGAAGATGGGGGCTGGGGTCTACTACAGAGGGTGGACCCCAAATACTTGCTCCTAGACTAGGTAAGCACATCTGTAATATGCCCAGGTATCCAGGAACCTTCCTCTCTCCCCTTCCCCCCAGGCCAGCCCAAGGGCCTCTTGCAGCAGTAACTTGGGAATCCTGGGTAACAACAGGTATCTGCCCTTCTCTCCACTGCCCACCTCACCCTAAAGGAAAGTACTGGGGCCCCTTCAAACTCCGTACAAGGACCCCCAGACTGCCTAATGCATAGACAACTTGCCACACATACAGGCTCCCCAAACCCTCTCCCTTTCAGTCCTATCTTCATCTTGCAGTTCAACCTTCATCTATTTCAAAACCCCTGTTTGACCTGTGGGAGTGCCTGCCTTGGGAGGATCTGACCAACATTCTTTAATAGGCTTCAGTCCGTTTATGTGTGCCATCCTCTGGTCTCAATGGACTCATGATCCCTTCTCCTTTCTGTCTGCTGCTGGTAGCGCCACTGCTGACCCCCTTCCTTGCTCCCTGTCCCCATGGAAATGACCCAAGACTGGTGGGCAGAATCTAAGGACAGGCTGTGGTGATTGGGCCCCTGCCAAGGTGTCCCCAGCTCAGCTCTTTTTTCAACCTCTGCTGTTCAGTCAGCACTTCAGAGAGAAAATCTCCAGGAGGGTGTTTCTGAGGCTTGGAGAAGGGAAGGCAGAGTTCAGGGTTTCACAGGAATGCTGCCGTTAACGCCTCTAATTAGCACTCACAGGCTCTCCTGCTCCCCTCCAGCCTGCTGCATTGTAATCATCTCTGCACTCTGTCCCAGACCTGGGCGTTTACCGGAAGTGTGAGCCACTGCTGAGGTGCAAGGAGAGGATTCCAGGAATTGCAGAAGGCCCCAGAGGGGTGTAAATACTTGGCCTGGAGCTGGGGGGGCTGGCTTCAGTAATAGAGCAGCTATTAGCTTCTTCACCAGAATGAAACCCCATCCCATACCTCCTTTCCACGGTGGAGCATCAGCTGCTGTGGGTTTCCAGAGCCCCAGGCCGTGTTTCTGCCTCTGAGCAACAACTGATTTTAGCAGGAGTCCAACCTGCCCTGTGCTCAGCACTGTGTACC